>NC_039244.1:20518555-20735094 GCF_003368295.1 Carassius auratus | reverse complement strand
AACCGAGCGAGATACAGCACATTCAGAGTCCGACAAGTAGCCTAGCAGATGCTCTTATACACAATTAAGCTTTTTTTTTTTGTATAAATAGAAGTGATCAAACGGCCTAACATACTAGAGAATTAAAAGAAACAATGCACTTAAAATAAACATTGTTATTTATTTATCTTTATGTCTTTCCAAACCTGTAGACTTACTTTCTTCTGCATTATACCAATAATATTTTTGAAGAATGTTTGTAAGTCCCATTGGCTTCCTTGGAAGTCAGAGGGAACTGAAAATATTTGTTACTAAAATTCTTCAAACTATCTTGTGGTTGTCAATGGGGATGAAAAGTGTTTGTTTACCAACATTCTTTAAAAAAAATGTCTACTATGTTCTGCAGAAGAGAGTAAGTCTCACAGGTTTGGAAATGAGTAAATGATGAACAGTTTACATTTTTGGATGGACTATCCCTTTAAGCATTACTAGGTTGATTTAATTCCATGGGACAAATTCATTTAGTGATATAAGCAGCCTGTTTATAAACACATGCATGAATTATGTGCACTACTAAACACTTGCGGCTTAGGTAAGGACTCTTTTGAGCTGGTTTGAGGAGATTTTTGTTTCCGATTTAGCCGTGACCCGTCTCTGACCTCCTGTGAGAGTGGATCGCTGCCGGGTCTGGCATGAGAGCTGCTCCACTGACTGTCCGCAGAAACCATGTGCAGATACAACAGGAATACATGTGTGTGAGCGTGTGTGTGTGCGTTTCCCCTGGCTGACTGCCTTTTTTCAGAGTGGGTCTGAGGGAAGGATTAGAGGGTCTAGGGATGCTCAAGGCCTCTTTAACTCACAGTAGCAGCGAGGTCATGACTGTTCATACACCTCATCTCACACAGCAGTGTTAGCGCTCACTCTGGCTGCTCGCTGTCTGCCTTTTTCTGCTAAACAATCTTGGCATCTTCAGTAACACCCATTCACTTCCACTCCGCCTGACTTCCTACACAATAAAAAGCACGGAATATTAGCGACAATACTGGCAAATCTATTTATTTTTTCTGTTCTACTTATTGGTTGAGGAGAAAAATACTTGTTCTTTACAAACATTTTTACATATTTCATAAATGGAAAATCTGGAGTAAAAAAAATCTGATTTAAACCTGGAAATAAAAAGCTTTTTTGGACTAAAGCACTTGTTTTTATTTAATCAACAGCATAGCATTGATCATAATCTCAGCTACTGTATCTGGTTATATGCTATACCAAAAAACATTTTATATTGTGCATCCCTAGTAAACTAATGAATGAAACCCAATCCCACACAGTCCTGTCTCTCAATGATGTGGTAGAAACCCATCTGAGGAACAGCAAAACACACACACACACACATACACACAAACATATGCCAGAACACCTCACACCTCTTCTCTTCCCTCCCCCAGTGCTGATCTGATATAAATAGCACTCCTCTGCTTCTCCAAAAATCTCCTCCACACCTCTCTGTACCCTCCTTCTCTTCAAACCTTCCCCCTTTCCCAATCCTTCCCTCTCCATACAACAGAGATTCCAGACAGAGGCAGAAAGCGTCTCCTCTATCGGTTCTGCCTTATCACTAACACTGCCAAATGCCAGGCCCGTCCATCAATGAGGAAACGCTCCACCACCCCCGCTGCATCATGGGAAGGGCTGTGGATGTGTACAAGCATGTTTGATTATGAGGCTACGAGTGTCCATGTTTGTATGCATGTGCCTATGTGAATGGGACGTTTCATGTAAAACACACGGAAATGGGAATAAAAAAAAAAAAAAATCCTCTTTAACACAATGTATCCAAAACCTCACAATCAAGACAAGTAGAGGAAATTCAGATGAAAAACTGGCATCTGAGCATGTCATAATTATTGTCACCATTACTAGTACTCTTAAGATTAGAAATTTGAAGCCACTAATTATTATTGATGTAACAATATTCAAATACTGGGCATCAATAACTTGTTCAATTATTTTTATCTTATGGCCGATAGCTGATAAATGTCCAGTATTAACATTCTACAAAAACTATATATAGAATTATATAGAATATATAAAATATTTTGTTAAAAAAGTAAGAAATTAAGAAACATAACAAAATAAAATCAACTACTAAAAATTGAAAGTTTCTGCAGTTTGTACTACATGCATGTATGGCAACTCAAATCAAGTGGCCTTTAATCTGGCGGACAATAAAACAGGCAAATAACCGAGAATGAAGGGAGGGACCATATCTAGGGAACATAATATCATAAAGACTTGGCTTATTTTGACTTGTGTCAGCAAGTTACCACCTAGCAACCATTAAAAACACTCAGAACTCCTTAGCAACTGCAAAGCAACTCCATAGCATAATGGCAGCAATGTTTCCACAGGCGAATACTGCTCACATTTTCTCCAGAACAAATCTAATCTAATTTAACCTCAACATTCCTGTAGAGACTGATGGTGAAGCTTGATCTGTTTCCATTGGCCATCCGTTTGAAAGGGTTTAAGAAACCAATCAGATGGAAAACTGTAACTGTCCACTTAAAAACACAATCGTATTTAACACGTATAAAGCCTTCATGAACACATCACGGTCTGCAGGATTGAATGAATACAGCTGCAAGCAGATGGATGGAGGTAGAAGAAAGAAGGAGGAGGAGAAAGCTTAGGAGGGATGAAAGAAACACAACAAAATATTTTCAAGAGGAACAAACTCAATCAGAAGCACATGAAGAGTCAAAATCCCATTCGTTCATTCTCTCTCTGAATAACAGTTAAATGTTTTGTAACACAGTTAATTGATAATCAGTCAATCATCTCCAGATTTTAACCGTCTAGTAATCATAACCATTGGGATCTCAAAGACTTGAGACAGGAAGTGTAACACAGCTCCAGAAAAGAAACTACAGCTACTTTCCACTAACAATTACCGATCTAAGCCTCCATCTTACCGGTGATGGAAGAAACAGAAGTTCAGAATGATCTCACACAGACAGCAGAGCTCCAGGCTGCTGTCAAGCTGCCCACAGCCACAGACAGAGCCACCAGCAGCACACACGTACACAGAATGAGAGACTGAATGAATGGAGCACAGGTGTGACGGGGTGATGAATGGTAAAGAAGGCAAGAAGGGAATGAAACCAGCTGTGCTTACCTGAAAGAAACCAGGGGGCATTGGTCCGCCTGGCATGCCGTCATTGGGGGGCATGTTGCCCATTACGGGACTGGGGGCTGCTGCTGCACTCTAGGAAACAGACAGAGAGAACAAGTTAGCATAGATATTAGACAACCCTGATACAATACAAATATGACAAGAATGCTACTTTGATTTCGGTTTGACATGATTTATATTGCTTTGTTTGGTCCATCAATAACAAAGTGGTATCAAAACACCGGTTTTACAAACCCTGATGCTGATAACTGGGTCATTTGTGTTATGCAGTAAATGTACATGTCTCAATCATATCTTCACACATTGGATTAAAATATTAAATGCACAATTTGTAAACATGAAAATGATATAAGTTATTTTTGACATGTCTAACATGTCTAACATTAAAAACTGGCATTTTATTAAGTAATATAAAATGTGAAATTTCCTTTAAAGGGAACATTGTTTTAATTGGTAAATAAAATTAAGAGGGGTTAATACATTTTTTTAAATTATAAATTTGATAAAACAAACAAAAAAAATAGTTTAAATAATATTTACAAAAATAGTATTTTAATGACATTTCTACTATTATTCTTAATACTAATATATAGATTATTTTATAGATTTCATATAGAATATATCGATTTTTTTTTACAGAATATAGAAATAGTATTCTGTTCTTTTTAACTTTTAATTCATCAAAGAATAAAAAAAATAAAAAAACTTTTATGTTTATCACAATAAATATTTTGCACAATGCTAAAAAATCAGCTTTGGCATCACAGCAATAAAATCTTAAAATATATTTATTAAATTCTAACTGTACAGAAAAGTTTTTTTTTTAAATTGTAACAATATTTATTGCATTTTACAATCAAATAAATGTTTTTAGGACAACATTATTTATCCATGACACTAATAAAACAACCAAACATGGCAGGAGAAGAAATTACTTAAACAACTGTCTAATGCTTTAACAACATAGTGAGCAGATACAATACAACGCCGTTTGTTTAATTACAGCAAACTAAGCTTTTAGATATACAATCCCACTACACGGCTATTAAACAGAGCAGAATGCAAAGTATCAGTGAGCAATTATACAAGTAAGATCACTCTCTGTAAACCCGCACATTCAACTTAGAGAGTGTTAACACGAGACGTTTATTTGCATCAGAAAAAAGGCCTGCACTACAGCTCGGCTCTTGTGTATCGGTGTACATCCCCTCGTAAAAGGGGCATAAAACAAGCAAACAGAGAGAGCCGAGCCACAAGTGGAATCTCCTGAGCTAGTGGAACACTTAGAGACTGGGGCCCCTTTCCTCCGTTGGCCCCGTTCCCTCTTTCAAACCTCTTTAACAGTCTGCTGCTGGGGGCTTGTGTGTGCAGTCTGCCCTGTTCTATCAGAGAGAGAGAAGGAGACAGGCGCATTGTGCGTGTCAGTGTATGTGTGAGTGAAAACGAGAGAAAGAGAGACTAAACAAGAAGGGAAGATAAAGTAGAAAGTAAGAAAAAGTAAAAAAGAGGGAGGATTAAAGAGCAAGAGCTGGCAGTCGGCTCACACACTCCCTCCCCCCTGCTGTAACTCAAACCTCTCTACAGCCGCCGCACAAACATCTACGCCACCTCTGACCTCAAACACACACATACACGAACTCACACAGCCTCTCTCACACACACATGAGCCTTGGGTCAGAGGGCGGGGCTTATTTGGAATGGCTCCTCCCATTTACTCCATAAACACAAACGCTGGGGAAGCCTGATGTATGAAATACTCAAGGATTTTGCAGCTGATATAAAATGAAACAACACTGTAATGAGTTTTTATTTGAAAATTAAGTTTCCTACCAATTAAGACTACTTTGCAATCCCTCCTTGTTGTGCATCTCATAATGACAAAACCAAAAACGGCTACTAAAGTTGATTCATTTCTGTGAAGCAGTTAAAATAAATGAAATTAAATTGGCCATTTCAGTGAAACAATTTATTTCATTGTCAATTTAAATGGATCATTTCAAAACTATGATTCATTGATTCATTTGCACCATCACTGTAATATATTAAATATTGAAAATGATTTTTCTGGCAATATAAAATAGGCCATTAAAGACCGTGTCATTAGACTAGTTTCACAATTCCTCCTTCACTTGTTTCTCAAAAGCATAATGGCACTAAGAGAGTAATTCAGACTTCAGTAGAAAAAGTGCCATTAGATTTGGCGAGGTTGATTCATTTCTGTGAATTAGCTCAACCTGCCATTTTCAGTTAATTAATTAAAAACTATGAATGATTGTTGTATAAAATTATAATTCACCTTAATTCACGATTTTTAAACAAATGCTATTGTAAATGATTTATCCATGCATGCGTTTCTTTTCTTCTTTTTTTAACATATTTTTTGACAGATATAAATTATTATAAATATATATATAAAAAAAACTGTGAAAGCTACAGTCTTCTTTCTAGTAACTTATGTCAGATTGGAAGGTCACATTCAGATCTGCCTCCATCCAATCAACAGCTATGGACCTTGGTATCATCAAAAATATATTTAAAAAAAATCAGTCAATAGTCAGAAAAAAATACAGCTAAAAAATATATATATATAGACACACACACACACACACAAACATTTTTGAAAATAAGATACATGGCAATAATAAATGGTTGGAAAAAAACTTTGTCAAATGGTTGAAAAATATCAAGCTATACTCTTCTCATCTTATGTTGCCACAACACACGAAAACACACTCAAGAGGCTGGCAAGTAGGAAGAGTGAGGTAGAGTTTGCTCCTAAACACATACTCTCTCTCTCTCTCTCTCTCACACACACACACACACACGTTGTGATACTGGCAGCTGGTACCGATCAAATACTCAGGGGAGGTGAGTGTCTGTGAACAGTGTCTGGTTACCTGTTCCACCTTGAGATCTATGGATCTTATAGAGCTGTTATACAGCATCACCCCCTGTGCCACACACACACACACTCATAGTCACAACTCAGTCCCCCCTCGCCAATCCAACCAATCCCAGCTAACACAGCAGTACAAGGGGGCGTGTGGTGAACCGTAACCCGGGGCGACCGGAGAGTATTAGTGCTCGGGCTCCAGCTCTTTTACGAGGAGAGAGAAAGACTGCGCTGGCTAGATATGGCTTCATACACACGCACACACTTAAACACACAAAGAGCTGTGTATACTGCAGACAGAGGGGAGGGTCACGAAAACTGCTGTGTGTGTGTGTGTGTGTGTGAGAGAGAGAGAGAGAGAGAGAGAGAGAGAGAGAGAGTAAACCAAGACCTGCAAGTAAGATACTGCTCTGTTCAGGTGCATAAAGAGAGTGAGGAATAGGGGGAGAACGAGGCCTCCTTCGCCTTGTTGCCATGACAACTCCAGCCTCAGCTCTCCCTCAACAGTGCCATTAAAACCCTCAGGCCGTCAATCACCCGCCAGTAGGGAGAGCATGTGCATGCGTGTGTGTGTGCGCGTGCATGCGTGTTAGAAGGGAGGGACCAAGCTTTTCAGCGCTCCTCTCGTTTCTCACTGATTACTGCCATCATCTCATCAAGCCATTAAACAGCAGCTCATTTTGGTATACACACCTCTACACCAGCCACTAAATAACAGTACTCATGTAAACATAAACATACACACACAACATGCTCTCTCGGGTATTACGCTTCAGCACGGTACTCAATACCCACTGCATAAGTAAACAAACACTCGAGCATGTTCGCATAAACACTTGGGGTTTACACCAGTTGCAAAACTAATATTCGACAACCAGTGCTTGAGAAAATAGACACACATGTGGCTCTGATGAAAAGTACCGTGGGTGTACCATGGTATACTATGACATCTGTATCAGACAGAAACACCATGGTATTGTGTGACTACCATAATCACATACCTCAGCAAGTGTGAGAATAATAATAATAATAATATATCTTAATGTTATCGGGCAGAGTCGCGGGACCTGAGGCATCCGTAAATGACTTGCTCCTGTAAATACACTCTTCTTTGAGGATGGACCTCAAAGGTCTGTGGGTGTACCATGGTATACTATGAGTATCAGACAGAAACACCAAATGTACTGTGTGACTACCATACCTCAGCATTTACTAAGTGTGAGAATAATAATAATAATAAATAATAAAAAAATAACATTTCTAAATGTTATCGGGCAGAGTAGCGGTACCTGAGGCATCCCTAAATGACTTGCTCCTGTAAATACACTCTTCTTTGACGATGGACCTCTGAGCAGCTGTGCAGGTTATTAAAAATGATTCAGCGGGCAGAGTGCAAAGAGGCAGGTGAGGATCTGACCCTTCAGCTCGGTCCAGCATCCTTAACCTTTCACATCGCCTCCTTTCCAACTCTCTCCTGCTGGCATTCTCTCTGGTGACTTCCATATCCCTGCTTTTCGCTCATTCCCTTGTGTGTCTCATCCCTTTTACTCTGTTCCCATCTCTCCCGTACTCTCCAGTGTAGCTGGAGTTGAGTCTATAAAGATTAGCTGGAGAGACCTACATGCATAATCAAGCTTCAGACAGATGTGTGGTTAACTGAATGGGAGATATGCGCGTATAAGAAGGTGTGAAGAAAAGTGAAGTGAAAGTCATGAGGTGAGGCTAGTCCACTAACTAAAGCTTAACCAAGCACAGAGCTAGCAGGACCTTAGATCGTTGAACTCTGGAGGCCTAAAAATGATTTCTCTGTTGAAAATGTTGGTTTTTAATTATGTGTAATAGACCAATAAAGAAAGAAAATGTAGTAGAATTTATGAGGAGTGGGGTAATCATGGTTGCCAGGTCTGTGTAACAAAACCACCCCAATTGATATTCAAAACTAGCCTAATCACTGTCCAAATAAAATTGATTACCAAAACAGTCGCTGACATGTTACTTTATAAAGTGATAATTGGACTAGTGACAGCAGGTTAACCAAAACTGTCTTTCTGAGCCAAAGCACGTTCATCGGGTCATTACGTTCAGCTCAGATCTGCGGCCTGGAAACCAATTTAACGCAAACACACAGATAGCACGAGCGAGTCTGTTCACATGAGCCGCACATGTCAGTGAGTGCTGACCCACTCGCTCTCACCTTTCACAGATAAGACGGAGACAAACACCTGTGTAGGAAAACACACAGCAGATCCATCTCGGCAAACTTAACTCCAGCCCTGTGAACTATTGATAATGAGGCTAATGTGCTGAAGTACTCTAACAGAACAAGACGGAGAAAAAGAGGTGAGAGCCAGGCCTTGTAGCCTTTCATTAGGCCAATGACATCCCCACAGGGAGAATACTGTGTCACAGACCTCTGTGAAACAAAAGAAATGAGGGGACAGAAGCGGCTGCCAAAACCACACTGCTAACTGGATATAATTAATGCCATTAATTAGGCACAGAGAGGGAGGGAGAGGGAGGGAAGCAGTTATGCAAAAGAGAAACAGGAGAGGGATGACAGCACCGAGGAGTTTCTGGTGTGCGCTCACAGTGTCCGATTCCTCTGTGACCCGGGTAAGAGGGGGTCGACAGCACCTTGGAGCACACCTTTTGGTCCATGGAAAATCCGCAATGCAAAATAAGGCAGTGCACTTTTAAACTCGTAGTTGCGGGGGGAGTTACAGGCAATGCCCCAGCTAAAAGATACAAAAGAGGACTGAAAGAAGGCATATTATATACAGTTATATAGTACATACAGTACACTGGTTGCTCCCTTAATCCACAAGCAAAGAAGTAAACACATGATGAGTTTAGCTCTACTTGTATTCTACCGACTGACATACAGATGTATGACTGGGGTTGGGACAATAAACAGTATGTATGTATGTCCCGGTATATATCTATCGATCTATCTATCTATCTATCTAGATATATAGATGGATCGATAGATAGATAAAGAGAGAGAGAAAGAGAGAGAGAGAATCAATTCTTTTAAATAATTGCAAAAATAAAAAGGGGGGTTGGTGTGATCTGCTGCTCAAGAAACATTTGTTATTATTAAAAAAAATGGGTTGCTTATTATTTTGTTAAAACTTATCTAATCAATTAAATGCATGAAAAAAATTAATTAAGTGAATAATATTTATATATATATATATATATATATATATATATATATATATATATATATATATATATATTAATATATCTTAATTTCTATATATATATATATATATATATATATATATATATATATATATATATATATATATATATATATATATATATACACACACACAAACTTGACAATATATTTTTTTAATTACATAAAAAAGCAGAAATACTGGATTTGTGCACTTTTCTGTGTAAATGAAACTTTCAAGACCTGCTCGTGTAAATTATGTTGCTAATATTGAATCAAACAACAATGCCAAAAAACAAAAACCTACGCAACTGCTATTAATATCTTTTAAACTAAAAATGTGAAGAAACATCTAATTAAGTAATACGTGAAGGTTACATGTCACTAGCTGGGTTTCCATCCAAAACTGCGAATTTAACTTATGCGCCAAATTGGAATAATCGCATAAAACATTTGTGATCAAGCACTGTTTCTATCCAATGAGTCAACAGAACAAAATCTTCACTTCCTGATAAATTATACATCAAGAAAAGTAGGAGAAACTACTGAATATTATAATTTTCCTGTATAATTAATTAATAATTAACGAGCAGACCAAACACAATGCATGCGGATATTGTTTTTGGAGGTGGATGCTGCTGTTTGTTTAAAGAGATGTTGTGATGCAACCAGTTGTTTAACAGTTGTGGGAGGCAATTATACAAAAATATTTTGATGACAGACTTTTCGCTGGCATTTCTGAATGACCATATAACAACATTTCAGATGCTGAGGAAAAATATCGGTCCTCTGGTTAGTCAGGATTTACCATCCCATAGTGCAAAGTCACATGACTTTTATGATATGCCTAGAGTAACTTATTAGTAAAATGCATTTCCATCTCCCATTATTCATATTAACCCTATTTCGCACATTGTCAATGCAAGTCAAAAACCACCTCAAGCAAGCATAAAAACTTTGCGTTTTGTCATTTTTATTGGAAATTAAACATTTCCATCACTCGATTCTAATGAGATACTTCAAAATGCGCATAAAAGCAGTGTGATGGAAACCCAGCTACTGTTTTGATAGAATTTTTTTATTTATATCAAAATTTAACTTTCATGTTCAACAATTGCATCATCACAGTATCATTTAATTCCACAGCTATTTAAAGTGACTACTGACATTTTGTTATGTGACACCCTATGTCATACTAAAACAAGGTATGACTGTGCCACTGTGTGAGAGGTAGAGAGCGAGAAAAAATTGTGACGTATATAAAACTAACATAGAATGAGCCATCCAAACCCAAAAGCCTTTAGCAGGCACACTCCTCCTTACACACTGACCTGGGATCACACATGCAACAAATCCTCCTCACACTTTTGAAGCGACACAACGAGCTGCTCCTGTAAATAAATATGGGTGAACACTGTGGGAAATTTGATTATAAATGGGAGCAGATTTTAAATTTGGGGAAGTCGTGGCCTAATGGTTAGAGGGTTGGACTCCCAATCGAAGGGTTGTGAGTTCTAGTCTTGGGCCGGACGGAATTGTGGGTGGGGGGAGTGCATGTACAGTTCTCTCTCCACCTTCAATACCACGACTGAGGTGCCCTTGAGCAAGGCATCGAACCCCCAACTGCTCCCCGGGCGCCGCAGCATAAATGGCTGCCCACTGCTCCAGGTGTGTGCTCACAGTGTGTGTGTGTGTGTTCACTGCTCTGTGTGTGTGCATTTCGGATGGGTTAAATGCAGAGCACAAATTCTGAGTATGGGTCACCATACTTGGCTAAATGTCACTTCACTAATCACTAAATTGTGTGTCTTCTCACTAACTTACCACAACCAAAATAATTTTATTAAGAAGCGAAGTTCTGACCAATCCCATACAAACAAACTGAACTTCAGTAAACAAAGACTTTTCAAGAAACTTCTAACAGGCAAAACAAGTTATAGGAGAGGAAGACTTCTTCATTAGGTTCACAATATTGCAAAGAAAATAAACTTTTCGGTGATCAGCCATTCTTCACCACTGGCAGTCAAATGGTACAGATTTTGCTACGCTTGCTCACCTCAGCCTTGTTTGAACTTCACTGGCCTCACTATGACCAAAACCATTTAGACAAGCACACATTTCAAGCCACCGTTTTTTTTGTGTGGTACCTCCAAGCTAGCTTTCCACTAGCGTCCTCAGCAGGGTGCAAACACACAGGTCAGATAAACAGCCGGCCACAACATCTCTTAATCCAGTCTAAAGCCGGATCTCAACCCGTAAAGAGTGCAAGGGCTCAAAGGATGGACTGACAGGAAAGCAGACGAAAACTGCCCACCTGTAATATAGAGCTGAAAGCAACAGGGGGCGCTCTGCAGCAAATACACTTCCCTGCATTTCATTCTGTATGAGCTGCCTGTAAATAAATCAAATTAACTCATTAATTGACAAAATATGTATGAAAACTTTCTTGATATTTTACTTTTTTTTTTCTTCTTCTTCTTTTGTGTTCTACAGAAGAGAGTCAGTCAGAATGAGGAGGAGTAAATAATTACTGAACTTTATTGAAAAAATACTTGGAGAACAAACGAGTGGCATTTAAATCTGCTCGGGCCCTGATCAGATGCTGCAGATAAAGAGAGTGCAGTCGAATGAAGTTGTCAGGGCTTCCTCGCAGCAGCTGGCAGCTTGTGAACAGGCACTTGCATGTCATTGGGGCAACCTGCACCAGCGTCTCCATGAATAAATAACAACACACCTCAAAATATCCCTGCAGGCCATGCCAAACACAACAGCAAATACAGCTTTATCACTGCCTCAATGTCATGGAATTTCATCCCTCTCTCTCTCTCTCTCTCTCTCTCTCTCTCTCTCTCTCTCTCCTCTGCTATGCTGGTACTTTAGACAGCGTTACGCAATGAGAAGCAAAAGTGTGTGTGTCTTAGTGTGTTGTAGGGTGTGTTAGGCATTAACTATACATTCAGAGTGATCTCTGTTTGCCTTTATATGTTCAAATCCCCCCCCCTCCCCCTTACGGTCGATGCTCCTTTTCCATCTAACTCCTGGATCTGATTTGAGGTACAGCTCATGCACGCACACTTTGAACCTTTAAAGGAACTTCCATGTCATTTTTAATCATATCTATGCTGACATACTGCCATTACAGGGTATAACTGCTACAAATCATTTTAAGAGTGTATTTTCAATACAACATGATTTATTTTCCCATTTTGTGAAACATCATTATAAAAGCATGTTTTTAAGGGAAAACCAGCAGTCTCAAACTAGGAAACTTTGCCTTTACAAAATTTTACCATAATAACCATAGTTACTGCCACAACACCAATATTGCAATTATTTAATCTGGAAAATCATAATAAATCTGTATGGAATCTCAGTGCAAAAAGCTTTAAGATTTAATAATAGTGACTAACCTAAATTGTTTAACAGCTAAATATTTTTACATATAAGGTTTTAAGATCTGATCAGAAACAATTATTAATTTGTTTTATAATTTTTTACATTCATTGTAAATATTTGATATAATAAAAATAATAATAACATCAATAAAAACAACAAAACAGACCCAATAAAGTAGAAAAGTGTTGATATAATTAAAAAAATATATATAATATTATATTACAATTCAAAAGTTTGAAGTTAGTATGTTTAGATTTTTCAAACGGATAAATTATTAGAAGATATTGTTAGAAAAAAAATCAGTTTCAAATAAATGTTATATTCAATTCATCAAATAATCATGAAACAAAATCATGGTTTCCTTTCAACACTGATCAAAATAAGAAATGTTTCTTGAGCACCAAATCAGTATATTCAAATGACATGAAATTTCTGGTTTTATTGTATTTTTGATAATTAAATAAATACATCCAAAAGAGGACTATAAAGACAATAAGAGTTTTTTTTTTCATTACTGAACCCAAACTTTTGAACAGTATATAATTATTAATAAGCAATAATTATCTCTCTAAAATTTTAGTTAGAATAATTAACAACATCTTGCAGAAACAATGGTTACCACTTTATATTTTTAAATGGATCATTATGACTTAAAAAAAAAAAAGAATACAACACAATATTATACAAACAATGACAGTGCAAACCTCCAGGCTACAGACTGACCTAGAACCACAGACTTTAAGACCCTGGGGAGAGGGGAGAGAGAGAGAGAGAGAGAGAGAGAGAGAGAGAGAGAGAGAGACACACACACACACTTCCAAGCTCTCCCTCCCCCTTCCTGCTCTATGCTAATTCTTTGAGTGAACACACAGGCCGCTGAGTCCCAAGAGAAGGAATAGTGTCACTTGCTTCTACCCTTCCTTCCCATCCCGCTCTTACCCCCCCCCATCGAACACCCCCCCCTCCCTTGCCAACAGGGGATGGGTGTCAGCAGCTTGCAGAAGCTGTTGCCATGGAGACAGTTCCTGTCTGCACTCCGTCCCCCAAGCATCCCAGATCAAGAAGGCAGAGGGGGGAAATAGAGGGATAAAAGAGTGAGAAGAGAAGAAAATACAAAAGTGTGTTTGAAAAACAGAAAGTAAGAAGGAAAGAAGAATCAGTGCAACTGAGAAAAGAACTGCATTGGTATGGCCAATATCTGGCTAATTTGGGCTTTATTGACTTGACGCCAATTAGGATGCTACTCCTACATTGTCAATGCATAATTCACATTTTCTGTTAAGATTTTAGTAAACTACAGTAAATATTCAGTAAAATAAATGTTAATAATGTGAAATACTCTAGTTTATATTAGTAATATTTATAGAAAACTGGAGTAAATGACTGTTGATACACACACATATAGATTGCTTTCATCAAATTCTAAATATGCAACAATAAACTCAACAGGATGATCATTATAACCATTATGTGTTTTTTTTTAAGATAATGATCTGCTTACTGAACATTATCCTGATTGTATCACATTTACCAAATAAATAAATAAATGGACATGAAATATTAATTTGGAGCTTTTATTATGCAGGAATAAAAAGACAGTAGAGTGATACGACAGACTTGCATTGCTATTTAGTCAATTGTCTTGTCAATTAGCATTGACCATTAGTGAGAAAATCCTACTTTGCCATGGATGAGGGACAGGAAATGAGACAGCAAAACACACTAGTGACGGAAGAGTGCCATCGTAAAAGTATCATTAGCACTCAAATCCAGTCAGATCACATATCAAACTCCGTCATGCTGTCAAAAATGGCATAGTTTGATCGGCTTGCTCCCTGTAAACTCCAGAAGTTCAATGCGTCTGTTTCCAGTAGCTAACAGAAGTCAGTTGCGAGAACAAAAGGGGGTTTCCTGCTCTGGTTTAAGGGAGCGATATGTCATAACAGGACATGAGAGATGTCACTTTAAACTCTGAAACACACGAAACGAGAACAGAGGAGGAGGAGGTGGCGGTCTGGCCTGAGGAAAAATAACAGATGTCTTTGTCCGCTGACTTCTGACTATGTTTTAGACCTCCATTACATAAACCGTGATCCCTCAAACAGACATTTGCGCCCCTCAGGTGTTCAGTGCTGAGGTAAAGCAAGGTAAAATAGCTCAGCCAAGTCGCTCCATTTCCCTTCCCCAAGTCTGAAGCAATAACTCCTGCGTGAATATGAAGTGAGCGCATTAATGCATGATAATGCAGGGGCTTGGGAGGTCTTGTGCGAGATAACGGATGACTTTTGCTTGCATCTGGCCGGCTCATCTGTACCATAATTGAACCAATCAGAGCCTCTGCTCCTCAGTCACCTTCTCTGTCACCATCAGAGGAGAAAGAGGGAGAGAGCGATGGAGGAGGGGGGGGGGGGCAGCAAAAGAGAGAGAAAAATTCCCTCTGTGCCTTAGCCAGATTAAACTGGCTTTGTAATCCGCTTGGTTTTCACCCCCTTGTCCTCAGATCCGTGTGTGAGTGTGTGTGTGTAAGTGTGTGTGTGTGTGTGTGTGTGTGTGTGCGTGCACACCGAAAAGACAGAGAAACACACACCATAACTTGAAGGGGGAAAGGGGGAGTGAGGTTTCCGTTATAAACAAACCGCACATGTTCCAGACACTCCAACATAAATATAAATTAGGAAAAAGATAAAAAAGGAGATGCAAGAGATCGTGTGTGTGTGTGTGTGAGAGAGAGAAAGAGAGAGTGTCTGTGTGTGTGTGTGTGTGAGAGAGAGAGAGAGTCTGTGTCTGTGTGTGTGTGTGTGAGAGAGAGAGAGAGTCTGTGTGTGTGTGTGTGTCTGTGTGTTTGAGAGAAAGCTGGACAAGGAGCACGGGAAGAAGTGAAAAAAAATAGTGCATATCGTAACAGGAACAAGGTGGGAGAACACTGTTTGCACACACACGATC
Source organism: Carassius auratus (assembly GCF_003368295.1). Taxonomy (NCBI): domain Eukaryota; kingdom Metazoa; phylum Chordata; class Actinopteri; order Cypriniformes; family Cyprinidae; genus Carassius; species Carassius auratus. Next base: position 20,719,506 of record NC_039244.1, on the reverse strand, counting down.
TCTCGCTGTCAGTCTGATGGTGTTGATGACAGCAGGAACCGAACAGAAGATGCCAGGAGGTGACTGCTTCACACTGCTGCCAGATAAAGAGAGAAGGACACATCACACACTGCTATAGTGGGCAGAAGAGAGGGTATACGATCAGCCCTCCCTTAATAACTCTCGCTGGCGGGGAAGACCAAACATGCAAACGCATGAAAGTCACTGATGGTCACTGATGGATTCGTATTAATCTACACTTTCGGTACAGCATCTCTGATTTGTAGAGGACAAGAACGAAGCAGAAAACAATTTGGAACTACCAGCAGCCTGCGTGCATTTCATGTAGGTCTGCTTTCTACTGTCCAAACAACTATTAGAGTTAGTTAAAGTTTGTCAAATTGAAAGAACACAGAGTTCTTGAGAAACATTTTTGGTCTATTTTAAACTACTAGACTTACAATGCAATGCCCCAAGACATCTGTCCGCGTGCTACGGCTAGTGTGTACTGAATGAAAAATTACAAATGAAATGTTTTAGAAGTTCAGAGGGAAAGAAACAAACACAGAGGAAGACATTCAGAAAGAAAGAATGAATGATATTTAAAGGGGGGGGTGAAATGCTATTTCATGCATACTGAGTTTTTTACACTGTTAAAGAGTTGGATTCCCATGCTAAACATGGACAAAGTTTCAAAAATTAAGTTGTACGTTTGAAGGACAAGTTTTGGAAAGTTTTTTTCGAGTATGGCTCTGTGTGACGTTAGATGGAGCAGAATTTCCTTATATGGGTCCTGAGGGCACGTCTGCCGTAGAGCAGAGCAATTCACTGATCAGAGCGAGAGCGAAATGTCACAAAAGAAGTGTGTTTTTGGTTGCCAGGGCAAGACAACCCTGCACAGATTACATCAACGGAGTTGTGCAAGTGTTTTTGTTTGTTCCCTGCATTTCGAAGATGTTTGTTTTACAAACAAGGCCCAGTTTGACACCGGATTTGCACATCGTTTATTTCTTAAGGATAATGCAGTCCCAACGGAAAAGGGTCACGATCGTGTGTTGGAACCACAGGCGGTGCGTAAAACTGCTTCAAATATCTCTGTGTTGTTAACTTAACTATCAGCGCGTAAGCACATCAAGTAAACAACATGCGATGTTGTCATCAAACTGCACTTTCCACATGTACAGCTTAAAAAAATAAATAAATAAAAGACGACATAAAGTGGAACTTAGTCATTTTCCAAAACCGCTAAGCAAATATATACAATTTCAGTACATACCACATAGAGACGTCGTTGCTGATGCTGCTCTTGTTAAATTTCAGCCTCTGGATCTGATTCTGGATCATAAATATACGCTGAATCTGACTGTTAGCCATGGTTTGTTTTGGTTGGTTTTGACCTCACGGTAATGTCACAGCTTCCAAACGCTCTCAACGCAAAAGCTTACTCGCGCTCGTGATTCTTTAGGGGGGGGGGGGGGGGGGTAAAGAAAAAGATCAGAAAGAAAGAAACAAAATCCGAGAGAAATTAAAACAATCTGAAAAATACAAAAAGAAAAAAGAATCAAGAAAAAAATTCAGTCAAAAAAAGTCAAATAGGCTGACTGAAATTACAAAGTACAACATCGACATTGAAAAACAATTACTGTTTGAAAACATAGTTCAACAAGTGTGGCTTTTAATTTCAGTAATATGCTGAAAAAACATTTTTTTTAACACCCTAGCTTACCAAAACATCAAAATATTTAAAACTTTTTGGAAGAAAATACAATAACATTTGTATAAAATGTATACCTATGCTTCAGCTTTAAGTTCAGGAGGCCAATTTCTTATGAATGAATCTAGCCTTAACTGAGAGCAGAGTGTAAGCATGTTTGTGTGAGTTTAAGAGCCTGATCATCATGTTAGTCGTGACAATCACATCGGCCCTGCGGTGACCTGTGACCCCTCTGACACACACCTGCAACCTTGAGTAATTTATGATACAATGAAGTCTTCTTTAGGTCACAAAAAGGAATTATCATAGTAAAACATATGTCGAGGCGCACCTCACTGATCGATTATGTGTTCTTTAAATTAGTCAGTTAGTTGACCATCATGACCTTTGAATTACTATGATAACAAAGATAGAACATGGAATAAATTCCCACTATAACTGTGTCATCATGTGACATCATGTGAGGTAAAGAATTTGGATGACAGAAGATGGTGAAGAGCAAAGGATGGTCTAGAGCAATAAGAACAGCAGTATTTTGCACATTAACGTTACCATGGACACCATGCCCAACGTGTGCCTTCTGTACATGCAGACACGGCCAATATCAGCCTGTCTGTGTGTGCATGATCTGCTTATACTGACAAGAAAAGTCCACGTTAAAGTCACCATGAAATCAAAAATGGCAATTCGAATTTTTTGACACAGTGTTGAAGTATTTATTATAAATTATTTAAAGTTAATAGATTAACGTCAGTAGTCGTACTTGTACATGGTGTATTGAAGTCTTTCCACTGTTGTGACGGCATACATTTTAATGTTTATTCGTCTGTATTTCATGCTATAACTAGCAGGAAGAGATCAATTTCATGTTTGAACCGCAAGAACTGAGGCACTACAGTGATAGGTCACATTAAAGAGCCACACAAATTATATTCATTCTTTGTATTTCTTTAAAAATGACCAAATTTGAAATCTAAGACTTATAGTTTCATTCCAAAAGTAACCTGCTCTGTCTTGTTGTTCAGATCCCCTGTCAATCAAACTCCCGGCAAAGCGATGAAATCCCACCCTACATTCCAGAAGCCGTTTCACTCAGATAACTTCCGTTTCATGCCGACTTTAAAAACAACTCCAGAGGTTGAAGAATGGCTGAGAACACATTCCTTCCTCTACATCTCCATGAAGAAGACCCTCATTAATTCATTGGAGGGGAAGCTCACAGACATCAGTGAGCAAAGAGGAAACGCATTCCTCCGTAACAGTAATGACTTGGATAAAAGAGACATACATCTATTTGTTGAATAAAATGTAAATTTTGCAGCTTTTACAAACATTGTCATTACTCTAGTGATTACAGTGTTATTCTCAGCTAAGTTCTGATGAAGTCATGAGGAACTACACCAATTGTCTTAAAGATCTTGAACAGATTTTAAAACTTTAAACCGATCCACGGACAGTGAAGGAGAAAGAAAAGGAAAAAATAGTCAGGAAATGTTGCAAGCCGCACTCAAACTTGTTACACCGACATGAACAACACAGCTCAAAAAAATTAAAAAAGGGGGAAAATGTGTTACATAATAATCATAATTAAATAAAAAAGAGAAACAGAAAAAAAAGCAAAAAGAAAGGATGAGGAAAAAAGTAAACGGAAAATGAAAAGAATAGGGCCGGGACTTTAACGCGTAAATTGAGATTAATTAATTACACCAAAAATAACGCGTTAACAGAGTTTAATTAATTACAGAAAAAAAATCCCGCATTTTTAATAACTTATTTTTGCACCGCGGAACGTTTCTCACTGGATGAGTTTCGGCGGACCGATTATACTGGAGCACCAACTAGCGTTCGCATATCACTGCAGTACATCGAGTCTCAAGTATCACCTCAACGCAAAACAGCTAGCAGCTAGCGTGGACTTTACACTTTATGTTGAACTATGTATTATTTTGTTGGTGCAACAGTTTATGTTGAACTCTTTATTGTTTTGGCCAAGGTTATTGAGAGTTGGACTTAGTATGTTATGGCCTCTGAAGCAACAGAGAGATGTTTTCTAATAGTCAGTGTTTCCAATGTACTGAATGTAATTGACAGTATTGTGTTTTACTTAAAAAAAACACTTTACAGAAGGTTCCAGCACCTATAAGCTTCCTGAATTTCTGAAATGTACTATTTCTAAATTGTTTCTAAATATGCTATTGCTACACTTCATGGCAAAGATTGCACTGGTCTGCTAGACTTGGTTGAACAAAAATAAACAATATTTTGTTGCTTAAGCTTATGTATTCAGTCATTATTCAATGGTATACTATAAATCCATGTGAAAAAAAATTACTTCTCACTGTTCTCAGGTCAAATATTTATCTGCGATTAAAATGCGATTAATTTCGATTAATTAATTACAAAGCCTCTAATTAATTAGATACATTTTTTTAATCGAGTCCCGGCCCTAGAAAAGAAACATATGAGCACCACATCTCAACCTGTAAGAAAGGAAAAAGGTTAAAAAAAGTAAAGGAAAACACAAAAAAAAAAGGAAAATGAAAAATGAAAAGAAACACAAGCATCACATCTCCACCGGAAAAGAAAATAGGAGAAAAAGTAAAAAAAACACATTGAACAGGGGCAGGGACTGTAGGGTAGAGGTCTTCACGGGTCCAAAAATTTGTGCCCGAACCCAAAAGAGACCCGTAAATGTACTACACCGAACCAACCCGGACCCGTCTGTTATTTCAAAAGCTGGACCCAGACCTGTGTAGATCCGAGAAATGCCTACCCGGACCTGACCCGGACCCATCTATTATTTGAAAGCTGGACACGAACCCGCTGGGAAGACACGGACCCGACTGGACTCAATTGTCACATATTCCACCTTAAATTGCTATTACAAGTCAATAAACCTGTTGCGAAAAATAACAGCTTTTTGTCTTACCAAATAGCCGGATCAACCTAAAATATGCTTTTTAACGCAATATGAGCATCATAGAAAACATTCAGGTATACAGTCTATGATTATTACCTGCGTGCACTTGCATTAACTCTGAGTCTGCGCGCTCTAACGGCAGAGAGAGAGAGGGAGAGACCTTTTTTTTTTATGGCTCACACTTTTCTTTTCCTAATTTTACTAGTTGCAAGTTACAAAAACACAAGCAGTGTCTGATCACGGCCGGGTGTTCTCCGAGTCCGATGACTCTGATCGCACGGGTATTACACACAATGTTAAACAGACCCAGGACCTGAAGTAATAGATTTGGACCCGACGCGGACCCCGCTGATCATTTAAAATGTAGACCTGAACCCGTACAGGTCCCGGGTCGACGGGTCTCGGGTGCACTCTAAAGACCTGTACTGTAAGGTCACTCATCTAATCACTGTAACCTTCAATAGCCTTTATTCGCATGAGTGAATGAATGAAATTACAATCAAACACTTAATTTGTGCTAATGCAAAATCCTTAAGAATTTAGTCTTGTGATTTAACTAATTAGTGGGTCAACACCGTGAGTGTGTGTGCAACAGTCACACAGCTGAGCCTCCCGGAGTGTATGGAGGCAGATCTGCTCGGAGCATCATATGCATCTAATTGTCTGTGCTGTACTGCTCTACATTACGGCGGAAACACTTTATCGATTTAAAATTAGCAGAGAGCTCAAGTGGACTGGACTCAGAGGAAGCACATTCTGCATGAAAAAAGTGAAAGAAAATTGGCTTCGTGATAAACCAAGCTGTGGAAATATTCTCAAAGTAAGTATTTATGATAATAAAATAATTGAAGTGAATATTACTTTAGGATAAAATATTAAATAATAATAATAAAAGGTGTAGAAATTTGGTGTATGGGGGAGGGGATGTCTAGGGGAGGTCCCAGGATCCGGGGTCATGAGGGACGATCGCCTATAGGAACAATACTCTGCCATTATTTAGACAATTAAACAAAAAAGTCAGAATAGAACTCGTATAGAACTGAATAAAAATAATATATTGATATTTAATATTTATATATTTTCGAATAAATTAATAAATATTTAATAAAAAGCATTATCTGTTTTGGTTTCCAGCAAAGTGCATTCAGAAGTGATATTAAAGACATTTACTTGTACAAAAATATTAATATTTTATGTTCTTTATAACTTTCTATTCATCAAAGAACTCTTTCTACAAATATATTTAGCAGCACAACTGTTTTCAATAATGAAAATAACAAGAAATGTTTCTTGAGCACCAAATCAGCATATTAGAATGGATCATGTTGGAGAAATAGCTGTTGAAAATTCAGCTTTGCATCAAAGAAATAAATTAGATTTTTCAATATATTCAAATAGAAAACAGTTCTTTTAAATTAGAATAATATTTCACAATTTTGCTGTTTTTACTGCATTTTTGATCAAATAAACGCAGCCTTGGTGAGCAAAAGAAAAGTCTTTGAAAAACTCTTAAGTTGGGGGAGGGATGCTAATGTTATTGTACATATCCGGAGTTATTTACATCGTTAAAGAGTTGTATTCTCATACTAATCATGGCCAAAAAAAAAAACGTTTCGGATGTATGACAGAGTTTTCTGTGCCAAATACATTCCTTCTGGTTTCAAATCATTTTTGTTAAGTTTTTTTCCGCGAGTAAGGCCCTTCTATGGGTACTTCTCCTGGAAGAGCACACACACATTAACCAGAGCTGCACAGGACTTGCTCAGGAAGAATGTCTCCAAAGAAATGTGTTTGTGAGGGAAAGATAACCTTGTTCATCTTCCCGAAGGACCCAGCATTAAGGGGACAGTGGATGCAGTTTGTTTTTCCGGGGGAACGCATACTGGGAATGGAGAAAGTTGCATTCAATGACAAAAACAGAGACCACGGTTATCAAAAGTATGGGAATACTTTAAAAAGAGGACAAATAAAATGGCCCTTTGTTCCCTTTGCAAAACCGATATGTGTACCATGGCAGCACAACTGCGATGAGCGAGCACCTCAGAAGAAAACATCTTGGCGCGAGCACCTCAGAGGAAAACATCTTGGCGCTCTCCGGTTACGGTTTAACTGGTTACCATGTGATCTGGTGACCAACTTCCTGGTTCAGGTCTGATATTCTTGCGCTTGCGGCATTCTGAAAAGTTGATATGTTTTTAACTCGATGCGGTGCAGACGCGCCTGGAAAAAAAGAGTGCGTCGTGACCGCGCCTCTTGCATTATGAGCGCGCTTATTGCGCGCCTACATTGGAAATTACGTGATATGTGAACGGCCCTTAAAAGACAGCGCGCCGTGAGACAACAGTCACAAACCACCGAGCTACCCCGAATCAGCTCCAGATCTCTGGAACCCAAGCTAAACCATAGCAGAACCCTGACTACATTTTATGGTTTGTGATGCTAAAGAACATTTCATGACGTCTCAGACAACTGTAAATTTATGGCTACTGTGGTTTAATTATAAACGCTATCATAAACTCATATTTACCATAGTAAAACCATTTTCTTTGCCTCTTTATTATTTTATACTGTCAACCACATTGGTTGAAAATGAATAAAGGTTGAAATATTATATTAGAAGTTGTACTTATATTTTTTATGTAAAGTTCTCCAAAGGATTCATTAGCTAATAAAAAAAAGAACATTAGATTAATTATTTATTGTAATAAAAATAATCGTTAGATTAGTCGACAGAAAAAATAATCGTTAGTTGCAGCTCTTTAGTGGTCAACCGATATATCACCAAGGCTGACATATCGGTCGATATTTGGAATTTTTTTAATATCGGCAATGGCCAATAAATTTTTTCTGTTTGGCCGTTGCGTTCTACTTTTATTTTGACACGCGCCAGACTTTTATTTGCTCACATTCTCCCTCTTGTTTGCTGTTGTCCTTAACAGTTCTGTATTATATGGATAGAAGTCTGTCTAATAATCAGATAAAATGGTTAAACAAAGAAATTAAAATGTATAAAAGTAATATATTATTAGAAATATAGAAAGGCAAACATTATAATTCGTTCTCGTTTGCCGTCAGCATTCAGCAAATATGCATTTATATACGGTAATTTAAACTAATCTTTGAATGAATAATCAACATTTACTTTTCATTACTTTTATGCATTTGCCCACAGTCATCTAATGTATATGTATGTTTATTTTTAATCAATTTTCAAATTATTCAACATTTCTTAAATATAAATTTAAATAAATAAAATTATATCGGCTTTATATCAGCCACCCTGCTTTCCAAGATATTGGCATTGGCTGTCAAAAAACACATATCGGTCGACCACTAATTACATTTCTGTGTTTTGTTGGCAATCAACACGTAAGTGCAGATAATGTAAACAACACGAACATGCTCGCGACTCTTTAGCTCCGTTCATGGCACGCCTCCAGGAAATGCGGTACTACTCCACAGGACCTCAAGATTAACATGAGATTATGTGTTATGTCCCCTTTAAAATTTGGGGCCACTAAAATTGCACAGAAGAATAACTAGTGCAACACCACCAAAATGGAAACCAGGTGATTGGCAAAATGTTCTATAGCAGAAGAGATTTTAATCGTGTTATGCCTGGTTACACTGTGCAAGCAGTGGTGCTTTTGCAGCAAGAAAAAAAATCTGGGATCTTTGTTTTTCCTTCATTTCTTTCCTTCCCTTTCTGCTTTATTTCTTTTTCCATTTCTCTCACTCTCTTCGCTTTTCTCATGCTGCAAGAAGGACAGTAGGTCAAGGAAAGAGCGAGCGGTGTGCTGGGGTTTCAGTGTGGTATAGAATGTAAATGAGGTGTGTAGCGAGACTTACTGCGGGTCTCCGCCTGAGATCTAATTGTACCACAGCTGTGATAAACCATCGCCACGCTTCAGCCCTATTCCACCTAGTATCGACAAACAGCGCAAGAGTATTATTGCAAACTGAGCCTGGTGTGTTTTGAAATATTTCAAGGTGTAATGGTGCCTTTAACGTCTGGATTTTTTATTGGTAAATTAACAAATTTAAGTCAAGAAGATGGGAAGCACCTCTGCAGGCTTATAAAAAAAACGGTAAATCATTGTCTGCCTGCTAAATTGGTCTGGATTGATAAAGCTCTTTTTTTCTTCTGCAGTTCTCTTTACACTAAAGTCAACACCACCAAGTTCAAATGTTGGTTCAGAGCGAGGCCGAAGGGACCACATGCACTTGCTCTCTTACACACATACACACAAACACACACACACACACACACACACACACACACCTAACGGTGCAGGTGTAATCATCAGGGAACCATGAGATGCTGCTGGAATGATAAAGGTAATCAGACAATATTACCGTCACTGGCACATTTTATTATAATAATCTATAAATAATAAAAAGTGTTTAAGAAACTTTACATTTTACATACTTTACAAAGGTGACATTACATTTTACTATTTAAAATTATTATAATTATTTTCATTATTATTATTATTATTATATAAATATCAACATTACTTAAAATAAGCATTTTTGTCAAATATTATTAAACATCAATTTTGATTAAATTAAATAAGCACTTTTTTATATTATTATATTATCATTAAATATAAGCAATGCTTAAACTGAATAACATTTTATTATTATCATTAATAATATCTCAGCATTATACTGTCCACTGGTCATTCTGCTAAAATCATTAGCAACAGACATATTGGGTGACCATTAATTTGAACCCTGGTGGTTTGATTGCAATCATGTGGCTGGATTAAAGAAAAAACAGAAACAACAGCCATACCAGCTGAGCTTCTCACTCTCAATCATGAACATTTCCTCTCACTGTGTGTCCCATTAATTAGTGCCTCGTTGAGAGCTAACGAACACAACTCGTGTCAACAGCTATAATGTAACAGTGTAACTGGAAAGCGAGTAATCTGTTGTGTTGATACTCTCGTTTGTTGCCATTAGCCAAGGCAGTGCAGCAGTTCTCAGATGAAAGGGGCAACGTAAAACACGTGTGTGCCTTCTGAATAAGCATAGATTGCATTGTACACAGATGTAGAGTGTTGCACCCCTCTTGAGAAAACAGCCTGCCGTAGGCCCGGTGTCCAAACACACATAAACATGCAGCATATGCGAACATGTCTGAGTGTGTAAAGGCACTCATACCACCACAAACACACAAAGAAAAGAAAAGCAATCCAAGGAAGCCTCTTTTGGTTCAGGGATGGGTTTGGATGCCCAGCTGGTACTTGAGTCTGGTGTACTGGCGCCACCCTCACAAGCTGCTACCAGCCAACACGCTACAACAGCACCAGACGCACGCCTCGCCAAGAGTGTACCGCCAGCACCGCCGGCCAACCCTACAAGAGAGAAAGAACATTTGTCTGAAGAACGAGAGAGGCTAACGGGAACGAGCGTAGAGGAGTAAAGGTTTTCAGAGTGATCAAGGAAGACCAGGAGAAAGAGACGGGGAAAAGAAGTCTGGTGTGGAAGATCTGGGCTGGTATATGGTATATTTTTGATGTGCACACTGCTCAAATAGTGAAAGTGAAAGTGAAAAGTGACTTATAGGTAATATAGAGTTTCTCACTGTTTGCACTTAATAACTACTCTCCTACACAGTTTCTTTATTTGTTTTTAACAGAAGAATTCATATTTACCAGTTTATGGATAAATATACATATAAACCGCTGTGCTGCTCATTTTTATCATGCAAAAAAAAAAAAAAAAAAAAAACCCTACCCGCGCCCAAAACAGGTTGCCTCTGGATGAGTATCCAAAACAAGGTTGTCCTGCTCCACTTCACATTTGCAGAGTGAAAGGAGAGTTTTATAATGACAGGACATGTATTTATACAACACTTTATTCAAAAGGAAGAGCTGCTCATTCCGTGCGTCATACATTATTACATTATTTCTGCATCATTGCACATGCGCAGTTTCGTGGTTCAATCCAATCAAGTGTTTACAAGCACTCTAAAATGTATTGGAAGAGGAATAAACCACCCCTTTCAATCCGATCAAAATTTCATTCAATTCAGCTCAATCGGATCGATTAAGGTGTTTATATGAGCGTTTTTCAATCCGATTGAGCCGTCAATCTGATTACAAACAGATTAATTGGGTGCATATAAATGTAGCCACTGATTTATCCAATTAAATGGTCTCTGAAACGAGAATGTACTTTTCTTAATATCACCTGCAACTGACTCAGTATTATTAGTTAAGCAAACAGTAAAATAAAAAACTTGAAGAACAGTCTCGCTGCTTTTTCTTCTGTGTGGGTGTATTCAAGCTGTGCGCTTCAGTTTGAATCTGAATAGCGCGTTCAGCGCGGCGGTGTGGTCACATTAGATATAATGAAGGGAGACGTGAAAAACGGACATCGCATTGTTTTCATATGGATTACTTTATCGCAGAATATGTTTTCGGCGGCACTTGTTTACCATATTTTTCGGACTATAAGTCGCACCTAAGTATAAGTCGCATCAGTCCAAAAATACGTCATGAATGGGAAAAAACATACAAGTCGCACTGGACTATAAGTCGCATTTATTTAGATCCAAGCATTTCTCTCGGTTCATGTCAAATTAATTTTGATAAGTCGCACCTTACTATAAGTCGCAGGACCAGCCAAACTATGAAAAAAGTGTGACTTATAGTCCGGAAAATAGGTAGTTTAAAAGTAGACATGCTTTCTATAGGCTTTCTATAGGCATCTCTCTCATGTCTCTTCATTGAGTATTCACGGAGTTACAGTTCATTTTAATGACGTGTTTTTAAATGAAGATCAGCGCAGACACCTTTTTGTTTGTTGTTAATATGTCTGTATCCAACAAAAAGTAGACCCTTTACAGATTCGATTGATGTATTGCTCTTATCTGTACGATTAAAACTGAAAGAGTAATTTAAGTTCTTTTCAGGGTTATAAGGAGAAAATGACTCATAACGCATATCCGCGTTAATCGACTTCAGAGGGTTAACTAAAATAAATGTTAATGACAAAAAAAAAAACAGACTTTCTTTATACTTTGTTGTCTTTTACTTCAAGCTCAAATGGGAGAAAAAAATTCAACACTGTAAAAAATTAGACAGTTCACCTTTAAGGCTCAACCATCAGGATGTGATCAACACAGTGAGGCAGAAACTGTAAATTGTGTTATGGTCATTCTTGTCATTTAGACATGGCACACACGGCCATAATAAGCTGACGCAGTGCTTGTCATTAGAGGGTGTGGTGAAGAAATCTGCTGATGTGCCGCCTCGTCCAATAAGTGCTGACCTGTAGGGCCTGTATACCATATGCACAAAGAATCAGAAATTCCTGACACAAAGCATCAAGCGTAACATCTCTTCCATATTAATTTAAGTTTCTGTCCCTACCTGCAACTGTGACAAAAGAAAAAAAGGTAATTTAATTCATCTAGTCCCACCCATATTCTATGCTGATTGGACCAAATTCCAGCTCCTTAAAGCTTGATCACGACTAGTTAGGACATGGATTAGGAACAGAAAAGATCTCTTCACTTATAAGACTATGCACCCTTCCAAATACTCCTCGTTACCCTCTGTTACCTTCTTGATACTCAACTCCAGTCCTCCTCCAGAGAGTCTGGATCAAATATTAACTACCGAGCATGCTCAGTGCAGTCCTGTGCGCCTCACTGGATAGCAATCATAAACAGCCAGTGGCTTTAACTTTTAACTCACGGCAGTGCGCCAACATGCACAAGCAAACAATACTTTTTTTTTTTTAAACCTTTGTGTTTATGTTTCATATTCGCTGACAAAATTCTCCTATAATGAAAAAAGCTCTCTTCTGTTCTGCCTGCAATATCCACAGGATAATAAAAGACGGGTGAGAGTAAGTGAGAGAAAATAATTTAGGACATGTGTGTTCTTCTCTATATAGATTCTTTAACTAGGGATTCTCTTAACAAATAGCCTCAATTCTCCTCCGTTGCAAACGTGCATGTGTGTGCGCGTTCCTTCATTATCATTATTCCTGTGTGTCGTCATACTGCCCGCACTGCCTCTCCTTCCCCCAAGCTAGCAAGTGAACGGCATCATGGGGGAAACAGCAAGAATACCCAATCAATCTTCCCCAGAGAGAACAAGAGGGAATGAGGGGGAGGGGAAGAAAAAAAGGCAGACACGCATACACAATATCTATATAAAGTATGCAATTTCCATATTTTACTACAGTAATCTTCCTGATGAAATCATACCAGCCGCCAACCATCAGAATGATTAATTGGAATCCTAATATTCTAGACTACCACAATGACACTTACAAAAATATCTACACTGGGGACAAAGAGTGTGATTGTGATCGAGATATGCTGCAAGCAGGACTCGGACCTCAATGCGTATGAAGCAACGTCTGTTTAAATGTTAAAAAAAATGTTAATCTGAAGAATAAATATTGCTTGCCAATATTAAAGAGAAAAGAAAAATTAAACATGAAAAGGACTAGGTAACAGGTTGTAAACCATGTATTATAAAATGGAAAAAGAAAGAGAGAAACCGTGCAGGTGAAGCAGAAACAGAACATTTCAGCATCACAAATGAAAACACACACACACACACACACACACACACACACGTGTTACCCCAGGTGCACCAATGTATAAAATAACAGGGTTGACATACTGTGGAAAACACTTTTGAGGTCAATTTGTCTTAAATTAGTTTTAATTTCCCCTTTTTTTTAAATCAAGATAATAAAAAAAGATCTACATATTTGTATTATTTTTGCCATTTTATTCTAGTCCCAGTGGTTTACTGGGCTTTTTCTAGGCTTGATTGTGTTTATGGGGTGCAGTCTATCGTGTTCATGCTTCGCTTTTTTAAAAATGCATAATTTTTCACAAAATGTAGCATAATAATGATCTGTCCCTTCTCTGACAAACGCCTCAATTTATTTCCTGTTATTATGAAGCCCCTCCCTCAGAAATACTTGATGGGCTGAGATTGGTCAGCTGGCTCAGTGTGTTGTGATTGGCTAAACCGCCTCTAGAGCGCGTCAGAACATCCCGCCCCTCTCAAGCTCAGAATGTGCTCCGGTTGTATTGTAAACAATGACGTCCTCTATATTGCTATATTGAGAACCGCTGCTTTAGAACATTGGTTTTGAAACTTTAGAGAAGACAGAATCCATTAGAAGACAGAATCGCGATTAATATATGAACAGATTTTTACATGCAGCCCTACTTTTCTCTTCCTCTTCCTCTCTAAAGCAGCACAACATGGCCTCGCCATGGGGTTTATCTAGGTTCGTTACATGACGGACCTGGGAAGAAGCTCGTTGCAGTCCTTTACCAGCCATTTTTGCAGGCATTAAACCTGCCAGAATTTTAAAAGATAATATCTCCGTTTGCATAGACCTTTCAGAGCTGCAACTCTGCAGATATTGTTTATGCTCAAACTGCAACATTACAAACTATCTTACATTAAAAAAAGTGAAATCGCAATCCACCACCCCTTTAAAACTTTTTTAAAATTGTGCATTTTTTTTTAACCTTTTTATATTCAATAAATATTTAATAACAATACTACATAATAAATGTTAAGTGTAAAAAAAAAGAAAAAAAAAAAGGTTTTGCAGGACTATTATGCAGTTTACTTGGATCGTCAACCAGATCTGTAGTGTTTACAGTTTTTTAATCAATGCTCATTACAAAGCTTTATGCCTTCAGTGAAGAGTACACAGATGACTCTGGCATCTAGAGGTGTTGCATCCCAAAATTCCATCCCAACTGCCAAGATACCAAACCCACAAAATCCTTGGATTAGCCCCAAACCATTCCTGGTATTAGAGGATTAGACCGTTATATTCCATTATCTTACACCGAGAGGATTCCCGACTCCAAAAAGGTGTGGGCAATGCAAGCCTGAAGACAAACACACATACACAAACACACAGAGCACAGGCCTCTACAGAGCTGTGACCCAACAAGGGAGCAAAGGGATCAGAATAAGAACATGATAAATCACTGAACTCAAGGACACTAGTAGCCGCAAAGACCTTGTCAAGACCGGCACACATGATACTGCAGCTCTACAACACACATGAGTGCATTTACACACACACATTCTGACAAAATACTTTTTTCAGTGGAATACTTGAAAACCTCCAGTGTATAGTAACATAGACCTCCAAAAATAGTCACCGACTCGTACTCTATGTTCTACAGACATACAAAATGAATAATGAAGCCTATGGCTCCTTTAATTTAGTTTTGAGACCACCCTTGCCTCTTATTTATTTTTATTTATACTACGACAATCATAACTTGCATTAAAAATTGCATTGTCAACAACTCTTATATTTTAACAAAGTATGCGTAATCAGACATTTACAGTCAACCTGTTCTGAGCCATCCGTCGATCCTTCCCGCGGGCATCCCGACAACAACAACTGACATTTCATTATGCCTTTCACTGTAACTGAAATATTACATCTGTGAATGCACAGCATTCAGTACGTTAATCAGATTACATGTCTGTCTGTACAAATTAAAGAAGCCCTGCAAATCTGTGTTCGCGAGACGCCGAGCAGCTGCTTTATGAAAGCCACTGCCTCGAAAAATAAACGGAAATAAACATCCCATACTTGTCTTTCTAATGCACACAATTACATAGCATTGGAGCATTTTTCGAAAGGACAACCAGGAAGAAACATGATCTGGAACAAAACACTCATATACACACATAAAACATCTAACACACACTAATTCACGAGAAAACCCTCTATTCAGCAAACTTAACCTTATGGAGCGCTTGTATCCTGTGACACTTTGGTAAGCAAATCTATATAGTGTCTTTCACTAAACACCATCACATCAATAAACTTGGAGAACATACTGAAGGTAAGCCCCGCCCCTAACACAGCACCATGGGACGAGAAGTTAAGGCTCAGCTAAAAGACATGTCTGGATGTCACTCACATAGTCGTGGAAGGCCTTGGCCTCGCTGGAGTGCTCGCAGGTCTCACGCCGGTCTGGAGCGGCACAGTACAAATCCCAGAATACACTGCAACAGGAAACAGGAGAGAATGTGAAGAGAGAGAAAATGTGAAGAGAAAAAACATTTACAAGCAGTCAATAAATTGCTTTGACTTCAACGGAGCGTGATTATTCGTTATGAAAGTTACATCACAGCAAAGCCAGCATGGTAAAAATGAAGTCCAGTCAAACTTGAGACTCGTACACTTTTTCGCTCGCACCCGCTTGGCACAAACAGCAGGTTACAGATCAATTAAGCCAGGGATTTCCTCAATTAAGAGTCTTTGGGTCCTGCAGGGCTGTTTGGAAGGGGAACAAGGTTTGTGTCCAAATGGTATTTTAATTACTGAATCACTGAAGCTAAGCACCTGTTTAACTGGCCCAAATTAGATTGCTCCAGGTCTTCCGATATCGATTTAATGGATAACCTATAAAATCTCCTGGACAAAAAAAACCCGGTGGTGGGAAGGCTAAAGACTAACCACCACCACCCGACACGCGCCTGCTGTTGCTCTCACCAAGAAACGATATATTTATATCAGACAAAACTATTGGGTGATATTAAAGACCTGAATTGGGAAACATGTTGATATGACTGCTTTAGTGCCAGTGCAGGAAATTATTTGTGTTTTTTCCTGCAAACATTTACTAGGATAAAGAACATTCCTGAGCACTTGTTCAGTGAGTGAAAGTGTTACACAGGAAAAGGAGAGCAAGAGAGGATAAAAATGAGGTACCCTTTGTATGTGGGGGAAGGGGACATTAATGGGAAGAGGAAACTAGAAACAGACATGGAAAGATGGAGAAAATGGAGGGAGAGAAAGAGGGGGACAGGAAGTGAGAGAGAAACATCTAAAACTCCAGATAAATGGCTTGATAACAAAATGTAACCACAGACGTACACAATTTAAGGTGATTTTACATTTATAAAATGGCAAAATGGTAAACTTAAATGCCCGGACACTTAAATGTTAAACTATAAAAACTAAATAACCCTTAGAAATACCAAAATACCATATTGTTTCTTTTGTACAGGATAATTGCAAATACAATGGTTAAGCCACTGTTTATATATAGAAAAATAATTTAAAAAACTAAAATGTCCAAAATATTGTTACAGGAGATTCTAAACTACTTTGTGATTTTACAGTAGTAACAATAACTTCACAAATTAATGTATGCTATACATTATCCTAAATCTATACATTAAAAAAGGTTTACAAACTAAAGTAAAAAAAATTTTTTTAATTATTAAACACTCATATTTCATATAAAGTATGCCCATACTTTGGACAAGTTGGTTGGTTCTCTTTTTTCTATATAAAAAAATATATATATTTATTCCTCTAATAACCAAGCTGAATTTTCAGCAGCCATTCCTTCAGTCTTCAGTGTCACAAATTATTCTAATATTCTGATTTGGTGCTCAAGAAACATTTCTTATTATTATAAGTGTTTTTGAAACGGTTGTACTGGCTAATATTTTTGCAAAAAACATTACACTTTTGTTCAGAATTCTTTAATGAGTCTAAAATAATATTTTCTACCTTTATAAATGTTTTTACTGTCACTTTACACCAATTTAATGCATCCTTGCTGAATAAAAGTATTAATTTCTTAAAGAAAAAAAAAATATTCACTAACCCCAATGTTTTTAATGGTACTGTGATTTTATATAGGGAAAAGGGTCCCTCTAAAACCAAATAAACTGTGTAGCAATGATTTACGGTTGACTCGTACACATGGTCTAACCTCAACACACCACCTGCAGGTTTGCCCGAATTATGCCAAGGCGCTTCCTTGTGAGTCAAACAACGTAATGACAATGAGTCGGGCTTTACGCGTGCCTCTGATGCAAATTATAGGGAACTACATTCTCATGTTAATAGATTCTCTTAAACACTAAGCTCTTCTCTGGGGGCAATTAAGCCAATCCTAATGGTGAAGACAATACGAGACAAAAGCAGGGGTAATATGGCAACATCCATACGTATATGGACCTTACAGCGCTTTCGCATGTGTATTATTAGGAGTACAGTAGTATGTTATTTGCATTTGAGAAACAAGATAATCCTGACCCTCGGGCAGCCGCTGACCTCAGGTAATTGAACATCTGCACGGCTTATGGCAAATAACGAAATCATGAGAAATAGGAAATCCTCTCCAAATGAACCTGAGCAATCTTAGAGAAGCAATTACAGGGGAGTCGTGAGCTTGGCATATTCGTGAAGTTTCGTGCCAGCTCGAAGAGTTACAAGGCACTAACAAACAGAAGGAGAGGTTTAACGACTCAAGTTCTTTCCTCAAATCAGCACTCATTCCCCTTTATCCTATACGACGACTGCCGACCGGTGAGCTGTCCTGACCCACTGGCCTCCCGCTGGCCCTCAGTCTGTCATTGGTCCCCGCTCAATGGAGAAGAATATAACCAAATTGGGCCAGTGGGGGATTCGGACACTTGCCACAAAGGGGAACGGTATGCAAAGAGTTAATCTGTGTTTGGGATCTTTAACAGGAACAAAGGACAGCAGCAGAGACAAAGGTTGATGAAAGGGGTTTAGAGGAGGGATGGGCCATGTCTTTGCCACACCATCTGGGCTTTTGTCTGAAGGAGTGGGGTGGGAGAGCCAGGCCCTGGCAGACGTGCCTGACCTGATAATACACCCCTGCCACAGGTCAATCCACAGCAGGTTTAACATACTGTTTGACGGCTGTTTCACAGCCAAACGTAAGTCTGGATTAGTATAAATCAATACAGTGAAAGAGAATACAAACAATCTTGGAGATGGTCTGTAACAGATATACTCTCTTTCATGGGGGAGTCGCTTTTGTATTAACAGTGAGGATATTTTCAGGTTAACTGTATCATTCATATTTTAACTTGCCCTGTCCAACACAAAAAAAAGCATTTAAAAAAAAACAATTTTAAATTTTTTTATATTTATAAAATTGTTAAAAAAGTATATTTATTATTATTATTACTATTATTATTTTTATTAAATCTCCAAGGCAGCAATAACACTTTTCTGGACATTAATGTATATTGAAAAACATTACTATCTGATTTGTTATTTGCAACACACTCTTTGCAACACAAAATCTCATAAGTCAACAAGCTCGATGTACTGTACCTAGCTGACAAGTTTACAAAGTTGATAAGCAGAATCCTTATTGTTGAGTCCTGCAGGTGCAATGCGATGCAGTGACAAGCCATAAATCTTATCCTAAGTTTTTGCTTAAACAAGCCATAACGAGCGGCTCATGACAAGACATTTGAGGTCTGGATAACAGTAGCAGTGATGCTTGCCTTAGTAAGCACTGCTAAAAATGTGCAGATGAGCTGTAAATTCTGTAACTTCATGCAACATTTGAGCTTTCAGCAAGGAGTGAAAAATAACTTGCGCTGTGCCTAGATTAGACAAGATGTCAGAGAAATTTTGTCCATTTTTAAATACACACTTATCAGTACTACTGTAGCTTGCACACAGACAGTAAGACATTATGTTTAAATATAAATAAAACACATGAGACTTACCACCACCATGAATGGAGGAATCCAGGAGGCTCCCCTAACGTAATGTTCTTCTCCCATCGGATCTACAACAAGCAGTGAGAGAGAAGAAATGAGAAAGAGGGGTTTTGATACTTTAGATAATGTAACATTTTCCTGTCAGATGTTGCACAGTCTGCTCTCTGACCCAATCCAGAGCCCATATATCATCCTGTTTTCTCCACCAAACAACAGACTTGTTTTCCTCAAATCCTTCTACGACACTAGAGCTAAGAAATGTTAAATACAGGAGAAAGTCCTTCTGGGAAGCTCTTATGTACAAGTTATAATTTCAATGTGAAATGCATTGAAGATATTTTGATCTTAATATTAACAGAATAACGATAATGCACGTCTTAGTAGTGAAAGTTAATGGGATCCAATGTTGTTTTAGGCCCAACTGACTTACATTATATGGACAAAACCAAGTGAAACATTCTTCAATATATATGTGTTTCGCAGAAGTCAGCGTCCACAAAACAAACAGTTCATAGTGCAATGGTTCCGTGATTGAATAAGTAAGACACACCTGATTTGGAAAGCCAGGGCTCCAGAAAATACAGAGATTTTCATCTGGTAGTAACAATGTTGGTGCCTTTCACATGCCCTCATTTACTACTGCAAAATGATTTAAAGGTAGCGCATATTCTTGCTCAGCCCCATCCTGGTTAATCTACTAATGTGGAGACCTACAGCTTGTGACCCACAAAATTAATCATGGCTTCTGTTTTTCCCACACATCATTCAGGCTTTGGGGCTCACTTTCACTCCCAATCCTTTCTGCTCGTGTGGAAATGACCAGGGCGACTCTCATTAAAGCCATAATCTAAGTGTATTTAAGAAACATTCTCCTTTGTAATTGGTGAGTAGAGAGACCTGAACTGACCGTGGTAAGTGTGAGGGAAGAATTAGCCTATTATAACAATTATATGTGGATGATTACACAGGAAAATGTAGTGGGGAAAAAAAGAAAATCCAAGAGGATAGAGAGGATAGGTTTGTTCACTGCAGCCGAAAGTGGATTACCGAAGCAGGTCTGAAGGTTATGAACACATTATCAGTCAATTTCACCTCGTCGGCCTGCCAAACGGCAAGATAAACATCTGACCAACTTGTGGTGCTTTTGAGAAGTGCTGCAGAAAGTCAGGAAAACAATGCCGCCACGCAGCAGAGATGCCGCCAAGCCAACAGGGAGGAAAAACACCCTGGGGCTACAAAGCAATGGACGGAAATGACTGCTCACAAACAAACAGCAACTAAAAATTCCTGCTGTTAAAAGGCTTATCATAAACAGCTATTACCTAAAAAATTATGATGGGTAATTAATAATTTTGCACATGGTTGGTGTGGAGAAAAGCAAACGGTTTAGCATAGTTAAGATCAACTATACATCAATACATTGATGCAGAGTGTCAATGTTCTCATTAAAGTCAATACATTAAAGTACGATATTTCCTTACACAAAACAACAAAATTAAAAGGATTCTAATGTTCTCGTTTAAATGTGGAGTAGGAAAAATTTAGAAAATGTTACTGTGGCAGTACAGCGCAGCCGCACAACATCCTGCCACATTCAAACGGAACAAGTGGATTCAATTAGGATTTTATAGCATCGCAGAAAAGAACAAGCTTGATAGAAAACATGCTTTTGTAAGTGATACCATATCACCACAATTATGTATTTTTATAACTAGAAATGTATATTTATATTAATTGTTTATAATAAAAAAAGGCAGCTTGATGGATGATAATTTAATAATAAAGTGTTTTCTAACTAAAATCTGTAGTAAAGTCATAGAATCTAGTCAAATAATCTAAAGTGTGTGTGTGTGTGTGTGTGTGTGTAAAACCAAAGTCTTACCTCGGAAAGGAAGGTCTGTGCTGATTTCTGGGCCCCAACATGCAATAAGTACTCGTACACGTATAAAGCTAACCTAGAAGAGAACAAGAGAGAAACAGACGTTATATTCAGGGCATGATGATAAGAAAATGTTTTAATATAAACAATAAAGTTTCATATACTTCATTCAATAAAAAGCAGTGTGTGTGCCAAGTAGTTTTGTGTGTACCTGGTTCTGAATTTTGCATCATTATCTTTGTAACACACTGACATCAGACTTTATGACAAACTTTATGAAAATCAACTAAGTTCCATGTGCAGATTGCTATATGTTGCTGACTATTTATAGCATAGGTTTTCATGCAGCCTTAGAAGGTAGCTGCTTATGTAGGCGGTTTGCAAGGTTTTAGAACTGAGATATAGACTTTCAGTGCCTGACTGTTTGCTGTCACTCTAGTTTGGATATCATTCAAACAGTTTCAGAAAGAAAATCAGTGACTATCATCAACAACAATAGGGATTGTTGATTACACAAGTACACATACACATACAAAACCCATCAACCGCAGCGAACGCATGTGAACTCTACACAGCCTGTTTGTACCGTGAAAAGAACAGAAAGATCAGCCAAAGCATGCATAGCTGGAGTTGTCACTGCAATCTGACGGCACCATTGCGGTTCTTGTGTTTTTGTCATTTTCTGTATCCATTATGTCTGTTGTTTAGCCGCTTGGGCTAGCAATTACCCAGCTTCCAATGTACCGCGGGGCTGAAACTGTACCATCCCTCTGCTCCTATCCTTTCCTTTTCCCTTCCATCAGCCATGAGAGAAAAAAGCACTGCAAAGCTCTCCTGGCAAAATTACATTCAGAGACCAGCACAATTTGGTAGAAACACAGCTTTAGCCTAGCTGCGGCACATTTGGGCAAAAACATTAATTTCCACCATGGGTAAGGCAATGCATCCAGAAGATTGGCTATTCCATATGGATGTGCGCTGATGTCCAAGTCCGATGTTTCAACAGAGACATAACAGGTTTGGTCATTTTATGTAAAATTAAACACTGATTGCACAGGAAAGATGACTTCTAATAGTTCACTCAAAACTGATTGCACAGGAAAGATGACTTCTAATAGTTCACTCAAAAATGAAAATTCTGCCACCATTTTTTTACTCATGTTCCAGTGATATTTTACAAAATTTGATTGGAATACTGTTTTTTGTTCATACACTGAAGGTCAGTAGGGTCCAGTGTTGTTTTAGATCCCACTTACTTGTGTGAATAAAAACAGCTAAAACATTCTTCAAAAAACCTACTTTTATGTTCCATAGAACATTATCCCTTTAAGATTGTTTTGGACTTTTTTTCACTTTTATGAATAGATACAGTAAGAGTGAGATAAGGAAATGAGAAACAGAACATGTTGTGAGCCAGATTCGAACTTGAGCACCACAACTCACAGTGTTTTGAAGCATGAGTGCTAACCATTACTATTTAAGAATATAAAAACCATAGAAACCACCGCAATTTTGTAATTATCTAATGCAGGGTTTTTACTGTTTTCGAAAACTATCAAAAACATTTTAAAATAAATAAATTTTGAAATAAAGATTTAAAAAATAAAATTATATATATATATATATATATATATATATATATATATATATATATATATATATATATATATATATATATATATATATATATAAAGGGTGACCCCGAATAGTCGACGAATCGATGCTTTGATTCGAGGAGCCTGATTCCACCACCTATCTATCAGTCACGGGCGGTTTTTGATTATGCCATTTTGACTATATAGTGGAGCTCAAATGTCTGATTTCACATAGAACTACCAGTTTTCTACTAATAAGTTAATATCAACCTATTATGATAAAGCTGTAAGGATCTGCTTCAAATTAATATTTTAAAGTGCGTGAATAAATCCAACCACCCCTATAGATTTATGTTTCACTTTCTATAATCCGTGACGATCGAAGAGCATCTTGGCGGCAGGGATTTAAAACTTTACCAAGACTCAAACTGACACAGCTAGAGACTGGATTTTTTCAGACAGGTAGAGTACAAGTGATTTCAAAACATTTCAGCCGGTGTATATATATCGTGGATATATTATTTACCTCATATCAGATGCATTTGGTTTTGAGTCAAGTGCTTCATTGTAGTACTACGGTGATATCTCTTCAGCGCACAGCGCGAGCAGGTCAAACTATAATGTAGAATAGTAATAACTATGACTGGGACTGTTATATACATACTATTATAATGAGAAGACCATTATACTAAAATGCTATGAATTTCTAGAGTTTAGCTGCAATGTTTCTGCACATCGTTTCGTGAAGAACGCGTCCACAAAAGGAGTTCACATTCAGAGCCCCGCAGACATGTTCATGTGCATTCGCGCCCTTTTTGCAAATAGCTTGTAAGTCTTAATATTAACGTTATGTTGTATAAATAACGAAGCGTATTCTATATGAAATTATGAGTTGAATCCCATTGATTAAAAAATTGCTATCAAATACGTCACTCTACTTGTCATCTTCAGCGCGCGCAGCTCAAAACAAAAAACGCAGAACATTAACAGCTTACGTTTTAGGTTAACATTATAGCGAGAGCACTATTGTGTTTTAAAAAAAATATATATTGTTAATTGTTATGGTTTCGCCGATGTTAAGTGTTAGCTATCTGTTCATCAGAACATAAAACATTATCAGTAAAAATCAGTAATTATGTATTCGAATGCCTCACTTGACTCCTGTTAATGTATTTTGCCCCGCCCCCAAACATATGATTCGACTGTCAGTCAAATATCGGCAAAATATCTTAAATTGTGTTCCCGAAGATGAACTAAGCTTGTACGGGCTTGAAATGACATGGGGGTAAGTGATTATTTACAACATTTTTATTTTGGGGTAGAGTATCCCTTTAAGATCAAACACATCTGAAACTATTTCAAACCTAAATAGTACTATAAAAAAAAAAAGAAGACTAAATCACATTGTGATTTCATCATCACACAAATCAATACATTTCATAAAACTGTAATCAATTGTAATAAAAACTATAATATCATATATGAATAATACTAAGATAGCACTTTTTTGATGGAGCCTTCTCTCCAACGCACATCCAGTGGGCAGAAGTGTGTATTTGTGTGTGAGCAGGAAGCTTTCCCAGGCATCAGCGAGGAGGTGAATAAGTCAGTGGAAGGAGGCGCCCAGGGTGGCAGGCTCATAAATAGCAGAGGAGAGCTCCCTCTGATCAGCCAGTCAATGACTGTGATAAAGTTGAATGAAAGACAGGGAGGAGATCCAGTGCTCCATCACTGCACAAACACTGACACGCTGGTGCGGGAGAGTGACCAGGATGACAATGCCTCCCACCGAGAGACAGCGATGGAGGGGGAGTCAACGAAAACAGTAAAACTGTGGAAGAGAGGTTCAAAAAAAAGTCCAGTTAAAGGCCTTACCGGCACAAAGGATTTACAGAATTAACATGTCAGCAATAAACTTAAGCTACATTTCGGTTTACCTCTTAGCCATGACAAACAGAAGCAGGGGTGGGCAATATGGCAAAAATGTCATATCATGATTTTTTTCAGAAAGGAACAAGATTTTTAATCTTATCACAGTTCATTTTTTCATGTTGTTCACCAGAAAATCGAAATGCTGTGATTGTTAATGCACCCTCCTATTAACCTTTCATTGTTAATAATGTAAATAACAGCCTAAATAAAATATTTTCTGCATCTAAAGTTATCTTTTTTTTTTTTTTTTTTACAAGACTTGTATTAATCTCCTTGATTCATATGGACTTACATTACAAAATCCTTTTATTTGTTTCGTTTTTTTGGAATCCTCGCATAATCATTTATTTAGCAAAGGCCATTTCAGTGAATTTCACTATACATTTCAAAGCCTTACATTTGAACTGCACCAACGACACTCATTCAAGCTTTGGTAAAGAGCTTAGTCAGGAAAAATGCCATATTTGATTTTACATTAATGAAAATGAGGCAGTTAGTGTATAGTCACAAAGCCCTTCGGCCAGGCACTCTGTAAAATAATTTTAACTAGCCCAGATAAAAAAAAAAAAAATTATAAAAATGGATAAGAGTCCAAATGTCATTCAAAAACATTTTTAAAACACAAATACACTTTTTTTTTTTTTTTTTGCTTTTAGTCCGACCGACTTGCCGATTGTAAATTTGCGTTAAGACAGACCAATTTTTTTTTACTCTTCAAACAACTAATACAAAAGCAATAAAATACTATTATTTATTTATATTTAAGTAAGTATTGTAAATATATATAAATTGCTACAAACAAAGGCTATCTTCTTTCATAAAAAAAAACCCCTGTGACGTCATCTATGTTTACACGGATGTCACACTATGGCCTGTGCGTTTGCTTCATCTCTCATTCTCTGTCAGAGTTAACGGTTTTCGGTGGGTAATGATGGCTATGGCTGCAGTAAACTAAATGTTCACGGTCACTGTTCAAAGTCATACGGGTTCCGGATGGGCACCATAGTACATCTAATAAAAATACATTAAAACAGCTCGACACTGCTTTAACTTGGCACGAAGTTCTGGAAAAACTGTGCCCAGATCTTTTCCCATCCCTTCTTCCGTCTAGTCGAAAACCGTGTCCGTGTCGACTGTCACTTTATGTTCGAAAATCTATTGCACGAATCAAGCACGAATCAACCAACACAAGTTTCAAAAACGAAAATAGGAAATTGATTTTAACGACCTTCTCTGGGAGCGCGTCCAGGTTTTTTTTTTTTTTTTTTTTTTTGAACAGGCGTCACAGAGCAACAGCAGTGTCGGACAAACACGCATAACAGCAAATAATACTTCTGCACAATGCTTCTCTTTTTACAACAGAAATGTGAATTCTGCTGGTATTCAGACAGTCTCATGCATACAGATACAGATTCGGGCTAGAATCACCGAGGGCTGTCAAAATAGCTGAAAAACTAAATTCGATTTTTTTTTTTAACTTAAATATGATTTGTATTTGAATTTAAAATGCATAATTTCAGTTAGGGTGAAGAAAAGCTTTTTGCTTCTCTTCTGAGGCCTCAAAATAGCGCATCAAGCTAAATATTACTGCATGTTTATTCAAAGCATTAGAATACAAGATTGTGAAAAAAACATAATATTTAAAATAATGTTTATGAACCAATTATTATTAATTAAGTTGGTTAAAGAACTATAAACAAAACCGCATCATGTATGCATGCATTGTTAAATAAATAAAAAGGGCGGAAAACCAATCACACCGGATACATTTTTTCATTTAAAAACATGAGATGCAGTGGGATGGGGAACAAAAACCCAACATAAAGTCTCGAGATATTTTTAGAAAATTAAATTAAATACATTAATTTTACATATCTTTCTAAACATGCGGCTCTCTTGTGCGAGACGCGAGTCCAACGGTGTCCCTCTAGAAAATGCACGAAATATGCATTCTGTGTGAACGGCTTGGTTTCCGTTTTGATGTAAACAAGAGCTTCTCCACATTGATGTTTTTTTTAAGTGTCTTCAACTGGATAGGCCAACAAAACCTTATAATGCAATGCCACATACATCATCATCGCGTCTCGTGCACCACTAATAAAGATCAAGAATACCTCGGATGGTGCGCGTACACGAGGTGACAGATGAGACAGTAGATACTGCGTGTCGAGCTCGTCTGTCTTTGAAAGTTGTGTAGACACAGCTGTGCGCGCGGCGAGATAGAATGGAACACGTACCAGGGCTCATAAGGCAGCTTCCTTAATGCACACCTTAAATTTGAATGCGCATTCGAATGTGGATTTTTATTTTAAATTCGACGAATAGGCCTATTCGAAAGAAAATTGCCTATGAGATTTTGTTGTTGTTTCAAATCGTAAACACAGCCATGTTGAAGCCTGCAGTAAATGTTTTGCATTATGGCAGTCCACTTTGCTTATTGTTTTTCGAAAATGTTGCACTCCTGTTTGTCATTGTGCACGTAACTTCACGCCAATAAATCATCAGAAATATTGGTCTTTACATTCCTCCTGCCTGTTGTCCATGGATTTACCTATATTTGGTGTTATTTGCCGTATAAAACTTTAGACATGCAAAATCGATTTTACAATCGATTCAATGAACACTCAAATCAAACAGGATTTTTTTCACAAAAGTGACATCCCAAGAAAGCAAAGTAAACGGTCTCTCATTCGTAGGTTGCATTGATACGTAGTGGTGGATGCAAGTCAAACCGTAAAACAGTACCTAATTCTTCTCACCTGAAATTCATGCAATAAACATGTGTTTGACAAAGATTTAAATTTGTTTGTGGTCTATATAGCCTGCATCAAAATGAGGTTTGCAATGATGCGCCCGAAGGTGTGGGTTGAAGACCCAGTCAGTGACGTCACGATATGCTAATTTGTTTAAATTCATACCGACATCATCACAATCACAAAAATTTAAAAAAAATTTTTACATTGAAACTTGTAAAAACAGAGACTACTGTTATTACTGTTACTGCAAACCAAAATATTTTTAAGGATGGCCTAATCCGTGAATCACATTCGTCAAGGGCCGTGGAGCAGCTGGCCCATACAGTTAATGATTAACGGATCAACTACGACAGCCTACATCGCACATCCTGCGATGTGACTATCGTGGATTCGTACATCGCGATATCGATGCTTAAATGACACATCGTGCAGCCCTACTAGTTACTACCTAACACTGGTTCTGAAGAAGTAAAAACCACAGTTACATGTCTCTGACTGACATGACCAATTTAGTCAAGTAAACTGTTCACTTCGTAATTTGCTAGTGACTTAGCTCACTACCTGTCTTACAATAAACAAGGGTTTAGGAACACCAAAGGGGTTCGACCTCTGGGCTTGAAGAGAACATCCAGCAGCTGCCATCTGCATAAATATGAGGGAAGCACGAGATGATCTGGATCACACTGTGGATTCCCAGGAGTTGGCTTATAAAAATTTCATGGCAGGGAAGCCCATGTGATCTGGGTGGAGGGGTGTACTGTGTGCTTTGGTACAGGGTACCAGCACCTGGCCCTGATGCATTATTGAACACCGTTCATTCAATTGCACCTTCAAGGAGCACCTTGTGTAGTTGTCAGAAACATTGAGTGCGAGAGCCAAGAACAGGGCCTATGGATTCCTACGGTCCTGTTTGGAAGCCCAAACACTTAGAGACATCACAGAGGGATGGCAACAGGGAACTACAGCTGATGGGATAAAAATATTAGGTTTTGACTTACATTGTAATAAAAAAACAATAATAATAACAATAAAAAATTACATTACATGGTTTTCCCACAGAACTGGGATACTTTTATAATGCTGCTTTATTCTATGGATTGATGGAGTCTGAGTCATGGGTTGACTGAGATGGAACCCTCTGGAAGGAGGTTCTGAGCCCCGGGACACAAATTTGGAGCAATTGGAGCCATTTCCCCCCGGAAAGCCATGCAGCCTGGCCAGACACTTCTTGCCCGCTTCTCATGGTCTCATCCTATCAGCTGTAGTTCCATGTACCCATTCCTTTGTGATGTCTCTAAGTGTTTGGGTTTCCAAACAGGACCTAGTTTTGTGTACCAATTGGGCTGATTTTTTTTTTTTTTTTAAGTAGACCTGGCAACCCTGGCTGCATTCAATTTTCACTGTTGCCTTTCCATCTATGCAATTTCTCCACTTGTACGTGATCAACGAAGTAAAAATATTAATTTTAAACTAATTCAGCTAGAAAAGCAATGCCTACCTCTGCTCATTTAGCAACATAATTGTTATGTTGTAGATACTGTTCTTGCTTATAGCACAAACAGTGTTAGAAAGGCTACAAACTGAATATGAAACGTGCAAGCAATAGTAATAGTGATTCTTGGCTTATCAGGTAATGCTAAAAAAAAAAAAAAAAAAAAAAAACATTCTATTTTATTTTGAAACACCATTCAAATCCATCTGTCTTTATATGCCAGGCTCTCTCATATCCAAATGACTGAGAGGAGGTGTTAATGTATGCAAACCTGATCAGCAAAATCTAAATGGTGCGCTCTCTCCAGAGGAGGACAAGACATATAAAGAGCTATATTGTGGAGATGGGGAGGGGGTGGTGGAGACCTTGTCACCCGTTGGGGCCACTGGAGCCTGCAGCATGCCGTCTTAAAGCTCAGCCTCCTTGTTCAAAAGCCCCAAAAAGAGGACTGCTGGAGGGAATGCTCAGGGGGACAACTCACAAGTCTCTCAGCCCCTTCCGTCCCAGTTTTCTGCAGATCTACAGTCTCCCTTTGGAGAAAGCTCTGCCAATCAGAGGTGCTCAGAAGAGCTAAGTCCAGTGGTGTTGGAATAGTTCAGTATAGGTGGGTTTGTTTTGAGGTGAGTGAGGTAAAAAGAGCTGATGTTACCGTACTGCTGGAACATAAGGTCTTACTGCAAAACAGCCTCACCATGACTCCTTGTAGCACTGTGGGGAGTCTCGTGCGCGCTGGGAACATTAAACACAGGTCAGATTGCTTGGCCTACAATATAAAGCCAGGTGCGAAACACTGTTTTCATAGCACTTTTCCCCTTATTTTCAGAGAAGCAAAAGGCCCATTAAAAGAATAGTTAAATTGTTTTATTTATCTTAGATCAAATACGGCACAGGCTGGATGTCAATAACATCAAGAATCATTGGTTTCATGTCTTGCGATCTGACATTATAATGGGAAAAATATGATTTGAGACATACAGAGATTCATGAATTGTTCAATTTGAAAAAATTACTCGGAAAAAGTTATCATATGGATTCAGAAATAAGTGGTTTCCATTAACCGAACTAAAAAAAATAGAAGGAAAAAAATAGTAATATAATATAAAAAAAATAGTTTTAGTTTCTGATAAATTGTACAATAACTTAAAAAATATTGGCAAGTCCAACAGCACATTAAAATTATCCAAAGTGACAGTAAAAACGTATAATGTTACAAAAGTTTCTATTTCAAATCAATTCTGTTCTTTTGAATTTTCTATTTATTAAAAAAAGAAGAAACAATGTAACATGGTTTCCACAAAAATATTAGCACTTGATACTTGACACCATTGACAATAATCAATGGAATAACAGTATGTATCTTTACTGTACTATGCATTTGTATTTTTGCTGTTGACCATAAGAGACTTTTCCAAAAACAATCTTACCAACCACAATGTCTTGAATGTTTTGAACAAAAAATTCAAAAACTTAACATAAAATAAAAATCTAAATATAATAAACTCTGGACTATATATATATATGGACTAATTTTATGGTGCATTTACAAACTTTTTGAAGCTTCACAGACTAGTCATTATGTCACTGTATGACAGAACAGGGATTGGAATTATTCTAAATGTTTCATTTATTGTGTGTTCCATGTAATAAACAACAGAACAGTTTGAAGGACATGGGGGTAAATAAGTATGTTTTGGATGAAACCTCCATTTAGAAGAGTTCGCTCAGGGATGTGACATTTTTCATTAGACATGAACCAAGGCGAGGACAAATAAGATGACAGTTCATGACAGCTCCAAAGGAAAATGTCTAAAATGTATCGCCAGAGATAAACAGGTCCCCACGTTCCGCTCTCGTCACAACACAGCCCACACGGAGTCCTCACATCAAAGAAATCTGCCAAATGTATGCCTTGAGCACACCTGACATCTCGCCCGAGGCTCTCAGATAAAACCATCTTTAAACATGAATGAATCACACATAACCGTCCTACAAAGGCACCGTTAGGAAATCATGTTTTCATCCCTCCTATTAATTATTCACCCTGCACAGACATACAAGACAAAGGAAAAGGGTGAAAATGACAAGTTCCTAAAAAGTTCTCTTCACAAAAAAAAAAACAAAGTGCCGCAACCTTGCATCAAAGCTGCCAAACTGAGAATCCATCTGCTCTTTTGGCCAGAGACGGTGTACATCCAATGGATCCATTTTTCATAAATCAGTTTTTATAGTGCTTTAATGCCCTTCCACAAGTTGTAATTAAAAATGTACATTAGATATAAAAACTCCTGACTATTGAGAATACAAACTGAATAACAAATCTGAGATCAGCAGGAATTACGCTTACTAAGGTGCATCATTCTTTCAAGCCATTTTTGGACATAAAAACGTCATCGGACATTCAGTATAACACAAATGAAAATGAGCGTTATAAAACTGTGGATGTGATTTCAGCTTATTATCTAAAACAGAGCATCTCGTACTTTCCATTTAAGCCCCTTAAAGTGTGTTGTGGGACTCTGATCCTCATCATTTTGAGTGGTCACTATCAACACATCCTGAATTCAGAGGTTTCAAAAGAACAACTGAAGCTGATCACAGGTGCAGCCAATCAGAACAAAGCAACCATTAAAAAAAAATTACACAGATTATGAGAACAGCAATGTCTTAAACTAGCTATAAGGACACTTACCAGCAATTACAGTTTAAGACAGTCAAAATAAAAAAGAAGAAGCTTTTAGACAGCCTTACAAACCAATCAAAGTTTTACTCCACAAGTATATGCTGTCATTTGGTATTAGATTTACGTTAGTTGAGATTTTAAAAAATTTTTTATTGAGTTCATGCATTTTTCGACCCATGACCTTTCTAGTCCTTCATAATTGCCAGATAAGGGTTTTAAAAATCATTTCATTGTGATTTCAAGAACAACTTTCCATTCAGAGGCATCAAGCTTTTTAATGAATAATTTAAACAATTAAACTTATTAGTGTACATGTTTTCAACAAGACCTCAACATCCTCTGGCAAGTTTTACTCCCTAAGACCAATATCTGGTTGCTTAAACATGGCAGATCTTAAATATCCCTATAGAAATCTCTATGACTCTGTGTGAAAAATCATACTTTTAATGTCACCTGATGTTTTCAGTGCTTATGGAAACCTTGTTTAAACTACACTGTCCACATACTATGCAACATACTATGCAACTTGCAACTCCTCTTGATTTAGCAAAAAACATAAACAAAGGCTTATGTATTTAAAACAACAAACCTAAAAAATCCACACAAAATTGAGAATTCATAGCAACTTGGGGAACTAAGATCAATGAATAACAGTATCGCGCAAGTCTGGGTGTTTTAAACCACAAACTTAACGTTAAAATCTTCAACTGTCACAAACTCACTTATCAAATCAAATTTTTTTTTTACATTAGTTTGTACAGCTGCTCTAACATGATTACGTGCATCAAAGATGAGATCTTGGGATCTGTATGTCTCATGCACAAGAAGCATCTGAGCATCAACATCATGCACTGATCCAAATCTTCCTCAAAGTCTTCATCTGCATCTACATGGTTGGTACAATCCTTCATGTAACGTCTACTACCTGAATGCAATGACAAAGTTGATCCAAAGCAAGCACAAGCCGCATGCATTAACAAAAACACCTCGAAAGAGATGTGCAGCACATCTAGATGAACACTGCACAGAATCTGCAACAATAACTACTTAGCAAAGTGTTCGATAGCCGTCTCGTGCAGTGCAGTGCAGGCATCAGAGAACGTGCAGGTTTTTGCTCTGTATGTGACAATGCACAAATTCACTTACTTCTCTCTGGCTTGACTATCGGATGGAACGACAGCTCCTTTCCCTTTGGCGTACATGGTGGACTCTGTTTGAAGACTTTTAACCTACTCAACACCTGTCAAAGAAAGCGGCCAGGAAAACGGTCTATCTCCATAGCTACCCGCTTAGTGTTTTCCTCCCTTTTCGTACATCTCCAGCATTGGCCACAAATCAGGCACAGCTTCTGCTGGGGGAACTTGAAACTGTCTACTGGTGGATTTTTTTTTTCAATCGCTGTTCCAGGATTATGCTCACCCTCCCCCTGCTGCGGAGAAAAGGGGGGGCTCCTTAAAGGGGAAGGCACGCTCTAGTCGTTGGATTGTTGTACTGTCTAGACTTGTGTAAATCATGTAACAAACTTAACTGAAAAGCAGTGTTAATAGATCTTAATATTTAGACTCTCAGTAAAATTGAAAAGCAATTGTAAAAATGATTCAGCAATAAATATATGTATTTATCAAAAGAAGACAGAGTCCCATCTATGAGTACCATCTCATGTTGAAACAAGTGTGCATATGATTTGTTTTTCAAGGTTCTTTATTTGTAATGTTTGAAGGAGCAAATTTATGAAAAATTTTCCATAATTTTTTATTTTCTTTTATTTATCTTTTTTTTCTCTCTGAAATTCACTGTGACAATTTTAAAGACTACGCGGTATCAAATCTAGAGTTTTAGTCATTCATTTTTATAAAAAATACAGATAAAAATGTAGATTTTTTTTTATTCTTGTAGTATACAGATTTATGTCTAGTTAAATGGTTTCTTAAATTAAAATTTCCCTCACCCCAAAACACTGGTCATGCCATAAATCGTAGTTTGTGGTTGTGATGCAACTAAAGCCTGTTGGCTCTTTAAATAAAAGGGAGACACAAGCCCTTTAAATTCTGCATAAAATTCAAATCTAGTTTGTAAATGCAGTTTGTAGAACTTGTGTTTTTTGGGGGTTTTTAGCCTCATGTTGTTAAAATTTTAGAACTTTCTGGTGAGTTTCTGGTGAAAACAACACTTCTATCTATTCTCATTTCAAAGTCTGCGCCCTCCGGATGCCACATTTTTCAGCCATTTATGATTGAGGCTGTATCATTTCATGGAAGTTTTTCTGTCATTTTTACTTTTATAATCCTTGTTGATTTATGACAGATAAATGTGACCTTCATGTTGGCGCAGCCTTTGAAATGAGACACAGCTAATCTCACATCAATATTTGAGTTTAGTGCATCTCAGAATCCGATCAACAATAGATGAATTGAAGTCCCCAGCCTACAGTTACACTCGGATGTATATCACAATATGGAAGAAAAGATCTGCCGCTACTTCTGTTTCATTGTAACTTTAATGTATCCCACCCAAACTTCCTGTTTCAAAAGGAAATATATCAATAAAGGAAAAAAATGTGCTCATCAAGCAAATGCACTGGATATTTAAACCCTCAAAAACCGATCACTTGTGTTTAGATTGTTAAACGTTACCAGACAGAGCTCATTCCCAAGCTTTATCCCACTATTTGGTTCAGTCTAGAATTACAAATGTAATACTTCATCATAGCAACTATTTTTATTCATAAAAATGTAAATATTTTTTTTCTTTTCTAATTTCTTATATAAATTATGAGTCAAAATATTACACTGATTCAATGTCAGGATAAAAAATTATAAACAAATTAATTCAATGAATGATGCATGGGCTTCATTTTGATATTATCTTACTGGCAAAATGAATGAATTTAAATCAACCATTTTCTCCCCTATACACAAGTGTATTTTTATTTATAAATTGATTCTAAGTGTTAAACGCTTATTCAGAATAGAGCAATCTGAGTTGAAAAAGTGACTTTGTGTGTTTTGAAATGCATTTGTCAGGCTCTGATTGACAGCATGTATAGGGTGCATTATGATACTACTGTAGGTCAACAAGGACACCAGTGGAGGCCTATTTAGGAGAGTTAATCATATCATCTCAGTTTACACAAATGATGTTTACCCAATGTTCCTCCACACTCTCCAGCCTCCTCCTGTGGTTCATGAGGCCTGGCTGAGTCATGTTTATGGCAATAGCTCTGGCAAAATCTTGTAAATACCAATATATGTAAGCCAGGCGACATGTTGGATAATGTAGATCTCATCTACCTGTTACCAATGAGTCACTTGCTTCATCTGAAAATAAGCAGAGCCGTGACTGATTGTTAATTGTCTCTTTAAGAGTTAAGAGCAGGATGCCGAAGCCGAGGTGATGTTTTCATGCTGTTTTTGATTGTGGGAAAGGCAGAGCCACTGCGCAGCTGACTACATGTTTGTTAGGGTTTGCCTCTTCCAGAGAGCGGAAAAAAATTCATGTTGATGACTATATTCCACAGGCGTCTCCCGATGAGAGAGAGCTAGAGAGAGAAAGAGGGCAAAGGAGAGAGATGGAGAGTGAAAGAAAGAGAAAAGAAAAGATATAAAGAGAGATGGAGGGCAATGTGAAGATAGAGAGAGCGCAAAAGATGGAGGGCGAGGGAGATGGAGAGAGCGACTTGGCGAGACACTCTGAGAATAGTAAATACCTGTATTCTCCACCTCTGCAGCAGTGACACAACAATCAGACCAAAACATCCAACATTTAAAAAATCTAAATGTTATCCTTTTCTATCCTTGAATGTTTTATATATAAAAAAGCTCAAATGAGCGCCGATGTGAGGATATGTATTTCAGCATGAAATGGGATGTCAAATGGAGTTCTGTTCCTAATCATGCAATGTAATGAAAAGTATAAACAGACACACCCAGTTAAATGGCAATCAGGGGTGCAATTGCATTTCTGACACAACATTGACTGTTGACCGCTGAGAAAGGGTCTCTGCTTAAGAATTGCCTGGGGAGTAAAGGCAGATCGTGCAGAAGTGGCTGTGGAAAAATGCTGCGCTGTGAACAAGTGTGGTGAATGGCATCATTGCATGGAAACGCACCAAACCTCAGAAGCTCAGTATTTTATGACCATGGCAAAGTCACTAGGAATGAGATTAAAAAATGCCTGACAGTATTCTATGTTCCTCATTCTTCTATCTTATTCTCTTTAGCATTTCTTGAATGTACCAAGTTTAAGTTTGGCTGGTTAGCATGGGCAGGTGAACTGGTAGATGCTGGAAAATGTATCTTTCTCCATCGATGGCCTTTCAGAAGAAGCCATGTAGCCTATTCTGACCAATAGCACAAATATATGTATTTACCCCAAGCATTACAAAAGTCACTTATGCTCACCAAAGCTGCATTTATTTGATTAAAAACAGGAATATTGTAAAACATTATTATAATGAAAAATAACTGTTTTAATATATTTAAAAAATATATATTGATTCCTGTGATGGCAACGCTGAATTTTCAGCAGCCATTATCTCAGTCCTTGGGTGTAACATTATACTTCAGAAATCATTCTTAATATGCTGATTTACTGCTCAAGTAACAATTCTTCTTATCAATGTTGAAAACAGTTGTTTGAACTAATATCTAAAAAGATTCATGGTTCTTTGTTGAACAGAAAGTTAATTTAACAGAATTTATTAGACAGAAATATTTTGTCATTGTCACTTTTGAATAATTGAATGCCTATATGATGATTAAAATATAAAATAAAAATAAAAACACTTACTGACACCAAACTTTTAAATGGTAGTGTACAAATCATCACAGGTCATGGTAGTTGCAAATGAAAGATTTGGGACCGTGTGAATTTTTATGGCATCATCTGCCAATCAAAAGCTCTAGACTATATAGTCACATGGCATTTACAGTTCAGGTGACTGGCTTAGTAATGAGTCCAGAACTAAATGCACAGCAAAGACTGTCATGCACCAGTGAGCAAATGCCATTGAGATGAATGTGAATGCTAATGGAAAGCTTTCTCCAGGTGTCATAGGGATTTGTTCAGACTCATAAGTAAAGAAGGTAATACACAAACACACAGACTTAATTTCTGTCTCATCACCCAATCCACACAATTCTCCTCCCAGCACAAACATACTTTCTCTCTGTTAAAGTGGAAAAATGACTCAATATGAATCTAATGATCAATGTTAACACCATTTTTGGGAATACGTCATTATGAGTCTGCTGTAATGCACTGTTGCAGTCAATAAACAGGAACATGATTTCCCCCTTTCCCCTGTAAACATCCCTGCCACAAGATACATGGAAGTGAGGTGGGCAGGACATATACTTCGCAATGTAATCAGCAGCTAAATCCCATAAGTGTTCATTGAGCTAAATGCTAAAACTCCAGGGTGCCTTATATAAGTATTTTTGTAGTATGTAATATTCCTGATGTGAAAAGTTATCAAAGAATCTCATGTAAACGCTAGTTTCCATTCCAACTGGCCATGTGCATGGAACTTAAAGGCATCTACAAATAGGTAAATATATGCATCATTGCATGACCAGTCAAATGGAGTATGCAAATACTAGTATGCAGCTCTAATCTGGTAAATGCTAAATTTAGTGTAGAAGTTTTCCCTCAGAAACTGCTAGTAAATTTCACAAATCATTTCAAAGAATCTGCATGCCACACATTGATTAAACATGAAATTTTAAAAGTAGAAAGACTGAGATTGTATTTTCTTTTAAAACATACTCCAATAATTTGTTTTATTAACAGCATAAAGGCATAAAGATATTAAGATATCATAAATATTATAATCACAAATTTCTGTATACAGTAGCTACTTAAAAAAATAACGTATATTGCAAAAAACTGTATACAAATAATAGAAGACCAATCACAATGAACGTAGTATGCAAATGCCATAATGACATCACTGATGTAGTTACCTTTAGAATGTTATTCTATCAGTGTAAAAGGGAGATTTGTCATATGTAATCTTACATTTCTTTATAAGTATAAAGTTTCCAAAAGTCCCAAAATCGCTACACTTAAAAGTTGAGTTTACCAAATATTAAACAACTTGACATTTACTCACCTTCAATTCGCTCCAATCC
The DNA here is from genome assembly GCF_003368295.1 of Carassius auratus. Taxonomy (NCBI): domain Eukaryota; kingdom Metazoa; phylum Chordata; class Actinopteri; order Cypriniformes; family Cyprinidae; genus Carassius; species Carassius auratus. Next base: position 20,681,891 of record NC_039244.1, on the reverse strand, counting down.
TGCATTACTTTCTTTCTTCTGTGATACATAAAAGAATATGAACTATCCCTTTAAGACTTGAGTGCTTAATGTTATGCAGTTCAGGATGAGTTATTCACATAAGTTCACTTAAGGTTAACGATTTAGAACAACCCCCAACTAGAAAGTTTGAGAATTATCAATGCACTGCCTTGGGAGCACTGTAATGAAGAAAATTAAGAATTAAAACTAAATGTACCCTGAAGTTATAATGCTAAGCTGCACAAAGTAGTTTCAGTGCTCTGTGAAATGTGCCTCATTTTTGACATCCGCAGTGTGGGCACAGTAGCCAGATTCTCGTCATGACAGTTGTGCATAATGTGTTTGTGCTTTCCATATTGAATTGGATTGGTCGGGGTAGTCTTCGAGAAAAGGATCTCATTATTAGTGTCAGTGAGATATCTTTCTTGCTCTCGGTTGCGTGTTGTGGGTGTTGGACGAGTAGGAGGGGGGCATGAATGTTTCTGTGTGAGTGTGTGCGTGGCTGAGAAAGAGAGAAAGGGAGAAAGAGAGTTTAAGTGAGTTAGACAAGTAAGCTAACACATTGTGAGCTAGGAATGCAGTATACAGTATATTGACTGTATTGCACTAAATGACGCCAGATACAGTAGCACCGTTCCAAAACCTAGTGCGCTGCCTCACTGCGACCTGCCTACTTAGGTGGCTTCTAAAGCAGCACACTAACCATCTTAGAGCCTCTTGAATGAATTATTTGGAACACTACTTTGATGCTAGCATGTGTTCCTGTGGCTCAGTGGTAGAGCATTGTGTTGGCAGTGCAAAAGCTTGTGGGTTCAATTCCCAGGGAACACACATACTGGTAAAAAAATATATATGTGTATCAGAAATGCACTGTAAGTTGCTTTGGATAAAAGCATCTAAAAGTTGCTTTGGATAAAAGCACGCATGATGCTGAGTTATCAGTGTGATATGATAGTAAGAATACATAGCACACATTAGCTTAAATAATTCATTGTTTGTCAGATTTAAGCATTTTAAACACTGCTTTCCAATACTGAATAAAGTATATTTTTAAGCAATAACTGAATTGGAAATAGCATATTACTCTTACTATTTCTTACGAATCATAATAAGACATAAAAGAAAAGAAAAAATCGTAGCTCATTGAACTGCATTATGGGAATAAATTCACAATGTGGATATACCATGTGTCCAAAATAAGATCATAGTAGACATCAGTTACTCACATTCATGCCATTGCAAACACATATGATTTTCTTTCTTTTATTAATATTTTTAATTAGTCATTTTGTATATATAGTTTTAAGTTATAGATGTATATTTTCCATTGTCCATTTAACGTTTTTGTTAGTTGTGTTTTTGTAAGTTGTGTTTTTGTAATTTTTTTTATAGTTTTTAATATGTCTATATCATTTTTTTTGTGTTGTTTTTTATTGGATTTTATAATTTATTTATATTATTTATTTTTGTTGTTATTGTACAACATCAAGTTAATGTATGTATATATATATATATATATATATATATATATATATATACATATATATATATATTTATACATAAATATATATATAAAGGTTTGATAAATGACACCAGCGATAGTTTACATGTGTGGATCTACACATGCAAATGGGTGCTTATTTGCATGTACTTGTGCACACTTGTGCACTGTGTTACGAGTGTGCAAGCGTTCAAAAGATATCATTGGTGTATGTCTGGTGAGGGCAATCCAGATCATAACAACCCCAGCTGAGGTTGAGGAGAGGTGGGGGTTATAACAGGGAAACGTGAACTACATACCTTAGACAAACACACAGACACACACTGCCAGTATCTCATTAACATAACTCATATATGTGTATACGACAAATAAGCGGCAGTGACTTGAGACAAAGAGAGGATGAAGAGCTATTTACGTCACGCTCTTTGTTTATTTTAATCTGCTGCGCTCATCCCGTGCTGTCTATTCAGCGAGTCTGTTTTCATTTGCCTATCAGCAGATGCCCTTTTCTTGATTTATAATGCTCATGGCATCAACTCACAGACTCAGGAGGGAAATATTTAATTAAACTGGAGATGGGTGGGCCTCTTGTGCCGCTCTCAGGGGCCAAGAGCAGCGGGACCACTCACATGTTGTTGTTTTTTTCACTGATGGGGCTGTGAGCAGGTAACAGAACCTGAGAAACTAGCTTCACGTGATGGAGACCAATGGTTAAGCATTTCTAATGATGCCTAAACTACATCTCTCTATTTTTAATTCGATGGCAGAGTTTTCACTGTCTGGGAAACCTGATTAAAATATGCAGAATTTCATGGTTCGAATGAATGATACAGTTCTGAAGTCTACAGAAAAGTGTGGTCCAAGAATGGGGTCTCTAAGAGAGTCCATGTGTGTGTGCGTTATGCAGCTGGTGGTATTTCTCTCCGTCATTTCCCTCTCAGTGCATTTGTGTTAGTAGCAGCCGGGCTCAGGCCAGCCATTAATCACAGGATAAAATGATAGATGTTCTTCATAGAATAAGTGGATGCACCATGCATGCAGAAATAACCTGCTGTGCTGGCTCAAGGAGGACACATAAACATTTTATCTCTCTCCAGATTTTCTGTGGACACACATACACACTGTAATACACTGTTCTGCACAAAACATCTAAAACACACACACACACACACACACAAATAATGCATTCTCGTAAACCACCCTTGGCAGAGTCTATTTAGCTTTATTCTAGAAAAAGAAAGAAAGAAAGAAAGAAAGAATGGGTATGACACAGGTATTACAAGGAGAGGGTGACTTATGAGGACATTACCCATGTCCCCATTTTTCAAAACGCTTATAAATCATACATAATGAGTTTTTTTTAAGTAAAAATGCACAAAGTTTCCTGTTAGGGTTAGGGTTAGGTGTAGGGTTGGTGTAGGGCCATAGAATATACAGTTTGTACAAGTATAAAAACCATTACGCCTATGGGATGTCCCCACTTTTCACAAAAACAAACGTGTGTGTGTGTGTGTGTGTCATAGCACTGTCCTGGCAAAACAGATATTTAAATATATTCCACAGTACAAAATACCATGGGCGGTGAATCATTAACTCAGTGAGTTTAAGAAATCGAATGGTTCTATTTGTGAATGACTCATTAAATTTAGTTTTAGGAACTGATCAACCAATTCACTCAAAAGAATGATTAATTTACAAATCTTTTGTTTAAAATGTATGAAAATATGTCAAATAGTTGCATCAGAGCAGTACTAAATTGTAAAAATCATCATACAAATCTCATTTTTAATTTGGTACTGTCCTGATTCAGCTATTTGACATTCACTTTAAACAAATGATTTGTAAGTGAATCATTCTTATCCTCATAACTGTATGGAACTGGTCAATTTATGCCTCTATTAAAACTGAAAAAAAAAAACATAAATTCTAAAATTCCACAATAAACACACAATTCTAATGCATTTTATGAGACCAAAATGTGCTGTCTACTCAGAAACTAATAAAGTGATGTAAAAACAACTAGTGAATTACCATTGAAAATCAGTAGTATATTCCTAAAAGTGTGTGAACTGCACAGCTCTGTAATCAGAATCAGTCATGATTATAGGCAAAAACGTGCTGATGCTTTATGAGGACGTGTAACTAGATGGAATCGATCGCACACAATCAGCTATGTTTGGTTTTTTGATTTCAAGGGATGCATCTGTTCATCAAGGAGTCTACCACTTTTAACTTCAGATATTCATACCCTTGCACCCCCCCCCCCACACACACACAAACACATCATTACCAGTCCACTAACACTCTGAAACTCCTGTTAGGCTGAACTCAACGTAGCAGACACTAGCTACTATCATCCCCATCTCCCAAGCTCATTTTAAGTGAATGTGGTCCCAGGCACCTAGTAGAATAATGACACCCTTTCTGAGCGAAAGCACTGTTGCATCCAATTACAGGTGGGAGGAGGGGGCTGGTGGAGGTTGGGTGTAACAGCAATGACAGAGATCAGGGAGAGTGTATGACCCATACACATCCAGCAAGTTTCTACTTATGCCCTGTGAGATAAACAGACAACATATCTTACATGTTTTATCAGAGATATAAATATTGAAATCACTGCTTAATAAAAAAAACAAATTAAAAATAGAGGCAAAAGCAAGAGGAAAGCAACTTTATAACACTAAGGTGACAGGTAGTTTAATGTATAAAAAGATAATTTGTAGTTTTTTAATTATTTAGAAAAGTATTATATTAAATAATTTTCAAATTGTATATAATTTTTAAAATCTAGAAAGATCTAGACACACACACACACACATTTAATGTAGATTTCATGTAGTTTTAATAAAAAAGAGCCCCAAAAATATAATTACACATTAAATTGTGTTTATAAAAGATATGAGGCTTCAAAAAACTACAATAAATAAATAAATCGCATGGTCTGTTTTATTCTGAATGATGAGAAGGTGTTACCATAGAGAGCTATTTTACCCGATTTAACCCATAAACATTTATTTTCTTAGTATGATGTGATGCATATAGGTTGATTAGTGATGCAAATAACATTTTTGACTTGAGTAAAACCAGTTAATTTAGATGTTACCATACATAGGCATTTTTAAATGTTAGGTGGGAGTGCCATTAGGAGCCGGTTTATTTGCATAGTTAACTGGGGCCTGTATTCTGGAGGAGGAGCCTTTGTAATTAGGCATTAAACAGAGGTTGATCTGTTGCTCTCTCTAGATTTATTTATTTAAATGATAATGCTGTAATTGATGCTGCCCAGATGCCAGAAGAAAAAAAAAAGCCCTCCAGCATCATTAGGGCAAGACCCTCTTCAGCACTTCCTCGTAGGTCATGCTCAATTACAGACCTGCATCTCTCATCAGCTCCAATACTGCATTTTCAAAGTGCTTTTATTAAGATTTCATGCTAATTGAATAGACTTGTTTGCATGCCAATCAGCTTATTTGCGATTTCTTTCCAGAAGATGCATTCACAATTACACAAAAAAAAAATCATTGCATCACTGCTGACCTTCAAAGCAGTTTAAAGAACAGGTCTGTCTCTAGGGGGAAGTAAAAGACTTTAGAAAACCCTTTATAATAAAACAAATTAATTAAAACGAAAATAAATCACACTCCCTATGATTATAGCTACTTAAAAGATAAAATAATATAAATCAGGGAGTTGTCATATGGGGAAATTTTCACAAGGTCTTTAGGTTTTTCATTTAAAAGTCTGGTTACACAAATGTGATTTCAGCAGCTAAAAACATAAAACAGGACCATACAGTATTTGTAAATTCTGCCCCCCAATCTTTTTTTTTTCTAAGCTGAAATACATAAAAAGACCTATTTAATTAGCATGGCCTCAACTGCTTCCATGGCTTCCAACCCAATATAATAAAACAATCTGCACATTACTGGCATACTGTCACAAATGACAGTACATTTACATAATGGATTTACATAATGAATTCTATCTTTGGTCCAGTTTCCAATACCTATTTTTCTTTGCGCAAGGTACAATTTGTAAGATATTTGCAGTAAAATATCCAAAAACCACTAGGCTAGTGTTATATGTTTTGTCCAGCTGATTACTAACAATCTCTAATGTGTTCAACTACTTGTAAATCATGAGAAAATTCCCATTCTAAACAGTGACATGGGGCAGTGCAGTCACCTGTCAATGACGTTAGTTACCCTTTGCGTCCAGCAAACGACTAGCTTGCTTCAAGCAGTTCCTTATTTATTTTTTCTTGCACGTTTTATGGTGGATTGTGTTACTTATTTATGGAACGTAATTACTGTTTACTGTCTGCCGTTGGTTCTGTCAACAAGGACAGCTCCCGTAAACGTACGGGCCAACCAAACGACCCAAGAAGAGTTTGGGACAAGAGGAAGAGCGAGGATCAATATCGGTGTTGCATTTTCTGATCGCGTCTTTTCATTGACTTTGTATGTAACCTACTCGTGCAAATCGTTGAACTTGCGTTTGAAAATTATGACATCAAACACAATGTTTATAAACCTTTACCTCATCCGTTAAAACCATGAATTATCTTTCCATCTGATTGATGGCCGTCAGCAGTTGGGTAGAAGACAACAAATCCCATCATTCCACGCTCCTTCTTAGCGTAATCAAACCACGCAATTGCTATTGTTTTGGTAGTGCGCCCTCTCGTGGCAGGTCCTACAACCTGTACCTTTAAATATGTGCCTATGTAGAATATGCCTTTAAAAATTATAATATAGATATTTTTTAATGACCTAAATGTATTTATATAAATGTTATAAACAAAAACAACAGTTTTATAACAAAAACCTTAAAATAATTGACTAGAGTAAAAAGTATAAGAACAGTTCGAATAAAATCTTCAGTGGAAAGTCCCTACCAAAATAAACTTATGTGTGTGTGTGTGTGTGTTGTATATGTTTACAGATATTTTTCTCTTTCCTCTGCAGCACATGAACATGTTTGCACTGCCGGTCTTTCCTGTTGGCTCGTCTTAACTTCCATGCTTGCCAGTTCCTAGGACCTCATAAAAACTGTAGGCCTGCAACAGACGGAATTTGGATGCTGACATCAATAAAATGGCTCTGTTGGAATAGACCTATAAAAAAAGCAATTTTTTTTTTCCAGAGGTTATGGTCTGTGTTTCAATGGACAATCCAACTTACAATTCCATGCATCCACTTTACTTACTTTCTATGAGATCAGTGAATCTGTATGTTGACTAGCTGGCCAGAAAATGCCTTGCATCTTAGTTATCGATGTTATGAGTCGGTGGTGGAGGGACTTAAATTGGCTGTGATAAAAACAGGCATCTGTTTTTGTGCATTTAGAAAAAAAAAAGATATATATTTTTTCAACTACGATTGAAATAAACATCCGTTAAAAGCAGTGGAGAGAACAGAGAGGGGAAAATGATGGAAGAGGAAAAGAGAATTAGAGGGAAAAAGAGAGTTGGGGGTTGGAAGGAGAGATTGAGAGAGAGAGAGAGTACTGAGTAAAGAGGTCAGTGTGAGATTATAAAACAAAGCCCGACCTAACCTGGCCTATTTCTGACTGTAGCCTTTCCTCCACTCAGACCTAGAAATGACAGATTTAGGAGAGTCACTGCATTTCAAAGGAGATGACAGTAGTCATTTTATTTACCTATGTTTTAGCTCTGTAAAATGCACAAATATTATAGCTTTTAATTTAATTATTCTTTTATTATTATTCATTATTTAGTATCATTATACATGTTATTCATTATAGATATTACTATTTTGAATCAGTTTTTATTTGATATTTTCTGTTTTCATTTTATTTTTAAAATTGTAGTAATTTTGCTATTTTTATAATTTTATTGTCATTTTTTTTCATGTGCATGTAGTTTTTATTTATATTTATTTCATTATTTCACTTAAACTAAATGAAGAGGAGAAATGTTGCCTTACTTTTACAGTTTATATTATAAAAAGTGTTTATGGTTTTAGTTAACAATAATAACGCTGGGTTAAATAAATTTAGACACTTTTCCTTTAACATGCTGTGATTTTTTTTTCCTTAATGAAATTGCGATGACTTCCATTCATTTAAAACCAAATATATCCATTAAAATAGTTTTTTATTATTTTTCTCTGAATACTTTTTACATTAACATCAAATATGTAATGCAATAACAATATATCCTATATCGAGTAACATAAATGATAAATTCAAACCAACTTTCATCCTATATCTTAAGGAACTAGGACTATTTTGCACCAGTCCTTGGTGTGACATGTTCACGCACTGACAAACATTACAAGCAGATGTCTCTGAAGTGATCTGAATGAAGTTCCCTGCTGTAGGCCTGTGTGTTTCATCTCAATATTGTTGGCAATCTTCCCTGAGCCAGTACTGTAGAGTTTCTTATCCACCCTTTTCAGGGCCTCCATTCCCTTACACACACAGCATGTGTACGAACTACAGACAGCGAGAGGTACAAAGGGCCAGGTCTTGTCTCTTCAGCCATTAACACTGGAGTACTCCTGACAGCACTTCACAAAAACCCTACAATACGCTCTTTCCTCACAAACAGGAGTCTTCATCGTTCACACATAAAGCCGCATGTTAAAACAAACAGCAGCGTAAGCCTAATGAAAGAAATGGTGTCTGTTTGCCTGTGTGGTTTAAACTTACAAACACTTCTAGCCTGTTTCAGACTCGGAGTAAATACAAAAAAAAAAGTATTTGTGAGATGAACTTTAAATTGAAAAAACTCATTAGGAGATATAAAATCAAAATCGAAGAGAAATGAAGCGAGAAAGTTACATTGTAACACATAAAGTCCCAATTATGAGAACGTAAGCTGCATTTGTGTGATATAAAGATCCAAATGTAAGACACAGAAGCCCATTTCCACAACAGGATAAAAAATTGAAATGTTTTTATATCTCACAATTCAGATTTTTTTTCTGTCAATTAAAAATTGTCTTGATATCAGTTCTAAGAAAAAAGAAAAGTCGCAATTACCTTTTTTATTTTTATTCTGTCTGAGAAACAAAAAACAACAGAATGTGTCAATTTAGATTTCAGAAAAAAATCTAATTGTAACAACCACAAAAAAGCAAAAAAATTCAAATTGCAACAAAACATTTTTTTTAAATATTTTAAAATAAAGTTGAAATTACATAAAAGTAAACTTACGATGATGAGGAAATCGCATAAACCTGCAATTATGAGAGTAGTCACAAATGTGAGACATAAAATCATAATTACAAGTAAAGTCAAGACACCAACGTATGTAATCCAAAAAGTGCCCGATTTTTAAACAGAAACATAAATAATTCTCTCAATTAATTTGTGCAAGGCCAATTTACCTGCACTATGCTTTCTACAATAATTTGACGTCACTATTTGTACCATTTGTCATTCTTGTCTATATTTTTTTTCTCCTAAGGGAGAACTATATTACAGTAATTCATTCACAGATTTCGCTGAAAAACCTTCACGTATTCAGAGCGATTCTAGTGTGTGCTAAGACACACTCGAGGACACATTCTCAATGGAATGTTGAGGGAGAGAAGTCTGGGAAAATAAAGGAAGCACTCTCAACGGAGTAACCAATCCCTCTCTTCTTTCAACCAACAGGCAGAGTGCTAACCACAGTGGCAAGTAAGGATGATCTGTTTTGAGACACACGGATGCATGTGGTGTCAGACCCAAAGCCTGCCGTGAATAATGAGATTTAACTCAATTAGAAATGTCATAAGGTGCCGAGAGAGCAGAGGAGAGATACAGAGAGGGATAGAGAGACTGTAATCCACACATGTCCGACTCTTTCGGCACTAGATTAAAGCCTCAGCCACTGTTTATCCTTTCTGCACCCATCATCTCATTGGCATCCATTTGGGAAGATTTGATGAACGACATGTCTTATTAAAGGTATACTTTTTATAATATAATATTTTGGATGTTTAACACAGAAAAGCAGACCCATAGCATTACAGCAGGCCTGTAATGCAAATAATCTTGCTTTGTAGAGTATTGCAAAACACAACAGCAAAGCCGCTGGTGAGCACAACATGTCTGTATGTATTGATTTATGAATCTTAACAATAGCCTTTAAAATATCTATTTCTATATAACATAATACTGTCATGATGCTTTAGAAAGAGCAGCCAATCAAAAGCAAGAAAGGAAGTAAGGTAGTTATGCTGTTCTAAAACAATATCTGAAGCTGGACTTTGTGTCGCATGAATCTTGAGTGTGTTGTCTCTTTTGTAAAGAGCCCAGACACTTAATGTGGACATTCAAAACCAATTCTGTAGCCTCCTCGTCCGAGCACTCACCATTACCATATCTCACACAGAGAAACCAAAGACGTGAGAGATGATTTGGTGAGAAGCCATAATTATATTAGATTAGGACCCTGCAGCAGACAGCTCATCTTCGACCACCTCGGCACCACAGGTTAGATAGAGGAGAAAAAAAAGATTAAGTGCAAAGAGGAGGCAGAGGTGCAAAGTCATCAAATCAAATCTCAGCCTTTTAGCCGTTTGGCTGGCCAGGATCCGCTGCTGACAGGATTTTTTTTTTTTTTTTCTGCACGGCCAGAGGTCTTGGATTCTGTCTACATGCTGACTCCACATATGATCTCTATCAGGGCCTTGCGGGACCCTGCGCCCCTCACTGTCTAACAGAGCAGGTTTGCACTGACTGAGGGCGATGTAAGTGTTAACAGGTGGCGGCAGAGTGTAGATGCACATATATCTATCTGAGAAATGACCACGGTGAGCATAAATTAGTCAAGGTCATTTCTTTTGTGCTTTGATTTATATGTCAAATTCTATCTGTATTATTGATGATCTTGAGCATCTGCACATTTAAGTGAAAGTGATTGTGACATGTGGCCAATATGGTAACCCACACTCGGAATTAGTGCTCTGCATCTATCCCATCCTAAGTGCACACACACCGTGAACACACACCGAAAGCAGTGGGCAGCCATTTTTTGCTGTGGGACCCAGGTAGCATTTGGGGGTTCGGTGCCTTGCTCAAGGGCACATAATTTTTTTGCATTTTTTTTTCTACTTGTTGGAATTATGTCACGTATGTTAGATGATTTCACATCACAAACCTGGGTTATATAAAACCAACATCTGTGTTCTCTCGTCTGATATAACTAAATTGATTTTCTAGTAAACAGCAAAGAGAGAGAAATCATGAGAGAAGATGTCAACAGGGACAGCAGCAGCGATTATCCAGGTTAAATCTTTATCTGAACTAACTCCAATTGACCAATGTCCTCATGTCTCTAGGGATTGCTTTATAGTTTTTATCCACTTACGCAGAGTGGGCATCTGCAGCTGTTCTCATGCAGAGACAGTGGCAGGGAGTGAGAGCAAGAGACAGAGAGAGAATTAGGCAGGACTCCAATTTTATTTAGCATTTGTTTCACTGTGACTCATATTGTTGCTGTATTGTGTATATAATATTAAATAAATGCCTTGGATTTTCACATTAAAACATAAAGTTCTTCTCACATTAATACACATCTTTATCCCTCATCCTTTTAGATTCTCATGCACTATTCATTTATTCTCATGCCAAACTCTATCAGCATGCAACAGTGCCTTATACAGTTCTCACCGCCAAGTACTAGCTGCACAGATACATTTTTATGCTAATATGCATAAAATTGTCCCATCCTCTTGAGTGAAATATGCATATCTTGTGGCTGATACTCACTGGATGTCCCATAGGCAAAGGAACTGTAATCTTGCAAGTGGAAGTCATTCCCATCTGAATAATTGATGAGAAATGATTGGCATAAGAGGTGGCATGTACCCATAGCCATTTCAACTAAGATGTTCAGTAATGGTCACCTCATCATAAATGACAAAACGACTGGCCATGCAATGTAAATAACACATTTTAAAACAACATTTTTTTTCTCCAAAGAAAATACAAATTGTGGTTTTACAAAATATTTTAGTATTAATTATAACTGACAAATATTGACATAGAAGTAAATTCGGGTTAAACTCGATTATTATATATACCGGCAGTTTATAAAATATAACTAAACTTTGCTTTACACATATGCCTTGTTATTATTATTATTATCATTATTATTATTATCCGTATATGGCATTCCGAAATGTGTATTTGCTTGTAAGTTTAAATCCTGGTTATCTAATTTCAAATGTACTAATTTCTTATTTCCGCGGAGGGAGGGTGATACACTGATTTAAACAGCTGCTTCATGACCCAAAAAACTGTCAGTCTTTCCCTGGAATAAATTGTGGAATGTTCCATTTTTCTCAGGCAGGGAAGCTTAAGGTTATGTATGCCATGAATAAGATCGTAACCTTCTGAAATGTGATTGATTAAAGACTGAACTTATTTAAATAACCAATTTAGTGATCAATTCAATTATTTATCGAATATAGTTTGAATATCTGAATGCGTCACCAGGAATAATGTCTATATTTTCTCCCGGCTCCGGAAGCTCTCTTTCAGGCAGACCCATAGTAGAATCAATTCACACAGTGGGGAGCTTGAAACCGTCCACTCATGCTTCTCAGCTTAGTTTGGAAAAATAAGTCTTGAACACAGTTTGGATTTCAAACTTGTACGATGTGGTTTGCGAGAGAAGATTGCGACTTGCTTGCAGCATTTCAATCATTCGCCATTTCACACGGCTTCCATATTAATACCGTTAAGAGATGATGATGTCGTGTATAATGGAACGAGTTACGTTTATTAGACTGAGTAGATGCTGTTCGTGAATCACGTATCGCACGTTGCCAACGAGATAAGCATCTTTCTTCGTGCTTATGCAGCTGGTGTTTCTCAGAGTTATGGTTGACATGAAGTGACTTCGGTCATCCTCGGCTGGACGGGCATCTGTATTTGCATTCAAAGCCATGTTCAGAATTTTATTAAAATATTTAGTAAATATACAAAACAAAAAGCTCTTATCTGGTATAATAATTGATATGATAAAATTAATGTTGTGGACCACTTATATAAAACCTCAGACATTAAAACGTAGATTTTATCCGAAAGTCAGGGGTCTTCAACCAGGCCAGGGACATGCAGACAAAAGATCACGTTACGTAAAATCGAGTGTTGCATTTTAAAACTAGCATGCTTTATCTCAGTTCCAGTCCTCCTGTACTAATAATGCACATTTTGTATGCATCCCTTATCGCTATTTGACCGTAAGTACCCTGTTAAGTGGACATCACAGGATATTCCGCCATGATTCCAGTTCGAAGGGAGCGTAAATAAGTTAAAATAAAATAAATAAATGTATGCATTTAGCAGATGCTTTTATCCAAAGCGACTTACAATACATTCAGGCTAACAGTTTTTACCAAACCTGTGTTCCCTGGGAATCGAATCCACAACCATGCGCTGTTAACGCACTGCTCAGCCACTTGACTTGAGCCACCATGAATGAAATGTAAATGAAGGGAGCATTAAAGAGTGCAAGATGTGAATTTAAATTGTATTTATTTGCAGACACATATAATGTCACACTTCTCTAGTAAGTTTCGTCTGCGTGTGAAGACGCTGCAGGCCCTGGTGTAGCACGAATCTGTGAATGAACGTTCCGCAGTGAAGTAAACTTCGGATTTCCCTTGTGGGGAGCAATAAAAACTTGAAAGAGAGACGTGCGAAATATGCAGAGCGGTGGAATGCCACATTGAGTGTGCGAATTACCGTATTTTTTGGACTATAAGTCGCACCTGAGTATAAGTCGCATCAGTCCAAAAATATGTCATGACGAGGAAAAAAAAAATTATATAAGTCGCACTGGACTATAAGTCGCATTTATTTAGAAGCAAGAACCAAGAGAAAACATTACCGTCTACAGCCGCGAGAGGGCGAGAGAGACTACAGGAGCACTAAGCAGCATAGAGCGCCCTCTCGTGGCTGTAGACGGTAATGTTTTAACTTGGTTCATTTGTCTTAGTTCATTTCTCTTGGTTCATGTCAATTTAATTTTGATAAATGAGCTGCACCTGACTATAAGTCACAGGACCAACCAAACTATGAAAAAAAAGTGTGACATAGGCCGGATAATACAGTATTCAGTGACTTTCAGGGAGCAGCTTTTTAAAAGCAATACAGGATTATTTAAAGGATATATTTGTTATGTGTACATTTATAAAAATAAAAAAGTGGGAAATAATTACTATTTTTGTCAGCTCAGATACATTATAATAAATACAGACATAATAAAAATTCTAGCTCCAGTCCAGCCATATATCCTAAGACCCACACACAATCTCAAACCAATTATTATTTGTATCCATTTACATATTACAGTTAAGGATTTCAAGTTTCTGAAGTGTACAGAAATGTCACATTTTAGGTTTATGATTGACATCTGTCAAGGTCATTTGGATTTGTAGTCAACAACTCTAGATGACAACGAAAAATACTCAGCCTTAAAAAGTAGTTTAAATCTTAAATATACAGTTTTATGACAAAATTGGTGTATGAGAGGTCTAAGCAGGACTGATATATAGCTGATATTTTTTCTTTCAGTAAACGAAGGGGTGACATTAATGGCAGTTTTTCCCCCACGAGGACAAGAACCAAGAATTTTGCCATTGCCGTCTCCCAAGAAGGCAAGGATCCTAGCGCCTCCTATGTATGGATGTAAATGCTAACACATTAATGAACACTGTCATTTAAAATACCAAGCTTTATTTGCAACACGGAAGTAAGGTTTTTTTTAACTGTAAATGAGTTTAGCCAATAGAAAAAGTGCATTAAATGATACATATATATTGACTGGTCTGAAACATCCAGCCATTTCACACTGTAGCATTAATAATATGTTTCATCTTTCACATTGACTTCAGACACTCTTGAGCTTTCTTTGTTTTGACCAGTCAGTACATTGACGCATTGAGCATTATGATGCTGTCTCAAGTCCCTTACATTATATAGAAGGCAGCTGTGTGTCAAACCAGAGCATGAATTCAGGGGCTGTTGAACATGTCAGTGTGGATGTGTCTGCATACTGAAGAATGCGTCATACTTTGCTATGTGAGTCATCAGATATATCGTTAGGCTCGGGAAGAGAAGGGCCCTGCTCTCCATCCAATCCGAGTTCAGGATGAGCCAAAACAAGGCCTTGGGTTCTTACTCAAACTCGTATGTGTCTCTCAGCATGTGTTTGTGTGTGACAAATCCACTGCCCGCTGATCACACATCTTACATCCTGCCACATGGTGAGGATTTGCCAGCCAGCCGCCCAAGGATTGGAATCTGTTTGCCCAGAATGCCAGTGTTGACATGACACCTCATGATTTGATACGGATAAAGCCAGGAACCTACAGAAATAAAGTGGAGCCCCTGCGTTTGTGGATTAAACAAACCATTGTGTCTCGCCGTGGAAATGTAACTAAACTATAACATGTGGAGACAGAATTAAAAACAAACCCTTCTCTAACACAGCAGCTACAAACCTATCCATAACAATACAAATGTTTAACATTTATATGATTTCTAAAAAAAAAAGTTTCCACTTCTGCTGGTTTTCCTGAGACATCCAGAAATAAAAGCACTAAAACCTGTGAATGAGACAAAGCAAAGAGAGGCTTGCCAGTTTCTGTAAATAAGCCTGACGCATTACTAATATTGTGAAATCGTAACAATAATTGTCTCTATTATAAATAAATTATACGTAAACTGTCTTTTATATATATATATATATATATATATATATATATATATATATATATATATATATAATTTTATTTTTTCTGTATTAATCTGTGAAAGATTTAATCAAAATATATACTCATGAATTAACACTGTTTATTCAATAAATAAACATAAAAAAAAATCATGTCAATTTACTATACATCCACATCTCTTCATTCAGTACTAAGGGCCTGTTCCAATACCCACACTTGCTGTCTTGGCCACTACATAATGCACAAGACTGTTCCAAGTCTGAATAATGGCAAAGCTCAGTTCCTTTAATGCACACTAAATCTCTAGACTAAGCATATGTAAGCAAATGTAAATTTAAGCAAATGCAAATTTAAATTGAAAATTAATTAGATATTACATATAATTACATATACAAGTTAAGTTGCATAGATATTACATATAATTACAAGTTATATTGCATAGATATTGTATATCATTTGGCAGTAAAAGTAGTTTATTGATGCAAAGAGGAATCTGTGTATTTAGTAAAATGTTAGTAACGGCTTTTAAACTACTTAATTAGAAGCACCACAATTTAACTGTTGTACTGTCATCTGTTACTGATAAACAGACTTTTAGAATCTTATTTTAAAGTGCAAAGTATAGAAAATCCAAATGTGGAAGTTCTTTTTACAACACAGTGTTATGTGTATTTCTGATTGGCTAATCAAAAGTTCTACAAAGACTTGGGGTCTTCACACCCCATTGGACCAAATATAGAAAATACATCATGTAAGTAGACAAGTAGTCAAGTGCAAAGACCCCAAGTATTGAGGCTTGCCTTAGGTGCTCCCATTGCGTTTGCAAGTAGAAGTCCGTCACCTAGTGGTGAAAAGTAATCATGAGAACGCTTTATATTACACTTTATATTACACTACCCTATGAAGAATTGTAAGTATTATAACATGAAATTATCATTATACTCTTTAATTATTTAGAAGAACATTCAGCTGATTATTAAGTGTATTATAAGACTTTACAAATTAATTTCAGAATTTTTAATAGCTTATTTAATGCATTATATATCCTGGCTTCAAAGAAAATGTTACTGCAAACACTCCTGACAAACAGCAGAGTTCCTAAAGTTGTCAGAAATGAAAGCCAAACCTTCATAAGATTTCAGTGTTTTTATCAGGCGTGTACATTAAACATTAAAAATTATTATAGAACAAGTTCACAAAATGACAAGTTCAGCAGTCTGACAAAACGATTGTGTGTGCGTCTCAGTTACAGAATATTCATTTAGCCCTGATAAAGTGATCAGAGGTTCATTAGTCCAGTGATTAGCAACGCACCTCTCTTTAAATCACACACACATTCTAGTGAAGATCGATCAAAAAAAAAATTATAATTAACCTAAATTACAGGAAATTTCCTTATTGGCATCACATGCATTAAGAAGTTTGACGGAAATGCAGCACTTGCTGTCTTCAAAGTGGCACATGCTCAAAGTTCACATGTCAAACTTCGACATTACATCTCCTCCTCGTCCTCATCCTCCTCTAGCAGGATTACAGGACAGGGTTCCATGGTTACAGCAACACCCATTCCACTGCGCCCAACAGGCATATCTGTTACATACGTCCATACATTACTGTCTGGGCAGTAGTACTCCACACTAGACAAGAAACCCCCTTGATTAAATCCACCTGAAATGGAATAATATTTACATTTATGCATTTAGCAGACGCTTTCATCCAAAGCAACTTACAGTGCCTTTAAGGTATAATTTTATCAGTCGCATTCCCTTCCACCAATCCAGCTCACCTAACACATAAATCTTGCATTGGTAGACCGTGACTCCATGTGCACTGCGGCAGTGGTTCATAGAGGCCAAGGGTTCCCACACATCTCGAGTGACGTTATATCTCTCCATCGTTTTGAGCTGAGTTTGACCATCATAGCCACCCACTGCATAGAGGTAGTTCTCCATACACACCATCCCTACAAACAGAAACCAAACAACAAAAACCAGACAGCTTAGCTCAAAATCACAAGTGTTCATTTACTTAGAAAGTTTATGATTGATTCAGGTTTATTATTCCATTTATTTATTAAGCGGACACTTTTATTCCCAGAGACTCATTAATTTGATAAATGATATAGAACATTTACCGAGACCGCTCCGAACTGTGTTCATAGGTGCCACGTGCTGCCAGGTGTTGGTGTCTGGTTGATAGCGCTCAGCCGTGTTCCATCGGTTGTCCCCGTCGAATCCTCCAACCACATACAGACTTCCCCCACACGCCACGACACCGGCCCCCAGCCGGGCTACTGACATAGGGGCCACAAATGTCCAGCGGTTTGTCTCTGGGTCATACCTGTGAAAACAATAAGCAGGAAGTCCTCACAAACCAGCTGTCAAGGAATATGATTTCCAACAAACAGCAGTGAGGATGTCAACACAAAACACATTTCAATCTGCTTTTAAACGTCTCAGGCTCATGACTTCAAGAATTTGTTGGCCTTTGTTTCTAACAATGATATCTAGTGCCAAATACCAATCATAACCAATCATGTGACCAACAGAATGTCACAATAAAAGAAAAAAAGCCTTCAGCAAGAAGTTACATTTAAGCTGCCAACAATGCAATATCTCCATTTAAAATCTACTGTTACTGACCCAAGAGTTTCTGTCTCCCAGCACAACAGAGGCACATACTGAGGCTTCAATTTCACACATCTTTGAAATGATAGATGATCTATCGACGTTCATTGTTTGAATTTGTGTCTAACTCTAATTCCTAAATAGAATACACACGCCCTCTCTCTGCATTCCTGGACAGATTAACTTTCCGATTTTGAGCTGCTCACTCAGTCATAAATGATCCACAATAAGATTCACGTGGCTCTGTTATGAATCTGAACTTGTGCTCATCTACTAGAAAGCTTTTCAAAAACTCAAAGTGCATGAGGTTTATGCCACTTACATATTCTGTTTGTGGAATAAATGTATCTTGTTTTTAGGATGTCTATATATTCACACACTACCTTTTAAGGTTTTGGGGTCAGTAAGATTTTTATATATTAAAATATATTTATTCGGAAAGGATGCATCAAACTGATCATAAAGTACATAATCTTACAAAAACAAGTATATCAGAATATTAGAATGATTTCTAAATGATCATGTGCCACTGAAGAGTAATGGCTGCTGAAAATACAGCTTTCCATCAAAGGAATATTAAAATACGTATTTTAAATAATAGCGATATTTCACAATATTACTGTTTTTACTGTACTTTTGATTATTGTAAGTTCAGAGTCTTAATTTTGTTTTCCAGCCTTTGGTTATTCATGTAATTTTGCATTCTGTAACACTTTAGAAAAAATGAAAATATCCACTCATTTGTAGCAAAGTGATTTTAACCCCTTTATAAACCAGACTGATTCAACCTAATTCATTCATTTATCATTATTGGCAAGAGCATTAATCTATTAGGTTTAGAAAATGCTTCCTTATGTAAATGTTTTGATGTTCCAATAACCTGTTCAAGGTAAATATAGCAACCAACATAGTTCTTCTCACAATACTATAGAGTCCCTCCTTTCAGTAGTGACATTTAGATGCACTGTCATCCAGTACTTGACAAACAACACTGCACTTTTGTTTTGAGTCACTGATTAAACTCTATAAATACTTTAGATTTCATGCATGTCTTTTTCCCTGATCTGCCACCATGCTTATTATTTAATACATATACAATATTCAAATCAGGACACTTATTGTGCTGTGGAATGAACGTTATGAAACAGATTTGCCTGGAGCTTTTTAGTCAAGAGTGACTGCTCTGAAAAGAACTGAGCAAAATGATCTCTACATACACCCTGATAGACGGTGTTTGTTTTAAATCAAAATAAAACACTTTCTGTAACCAATGAAGGATGTATCACAAGTGTAACGTTTAACCTTTCTGCATAAGTTTTCATTTTTATCTCATACAAGAACATTTTGTGTAAATGTTCTTCTGTTGGACAGGTGTGCAACGCAGTCTTCGGTGTAATACAAACTCCTTCAACCAACGTTTAATCTGTCAGTCTGCACTGTGCTAATGTTTTGTTTCCGCTAGCGCACGTATAATAGAAAGGAAATACAGTATAAAGGGGGAAAACCCCACAGCCAAAAAGAAACAACACAAAACCTTTTCGAGTTTTCTTCCTGTCTCAGACTCACCTCTCAACGCTGTTGTGATGTGTAGAGGCATGTGAACCCCCTACGGCATAAATGCTGCCGTCAATGACCCCCACACCCACTCGGTTTCTCGGTGTGTTGAGCGGAGCCAGCTGGGTCCACTGGTTAGTCATGGGATTGTAGCAGGACAAAGATCCAGACTCTGTGTTGTTCTGCAGAGAGAGATTCCGCCCGCCGACCGTATAAAGGAGCCCGGACAACACGCACGCCCCAAGTCCACTACAAGGAGATCCCATGTCAGCTAGATTTATCCAGACATTCTTCCGTGGGTCGAAGGCATCCAGACAGTCCAGAGAGTGTTGCTTGTAACCTCCCGCTATGTAGATGAGCTGAGTCCCACGATGAGGAGCAGGCGGCAGGGGTTTTCGAAGAGTCATGTCTTGGAATATCTTGGACAAGAAGTCCTTGCAGGAGTTGGCCTTGCTGAGGATGGGGCAGGACTGCAGTTGCCTTTTGAGGAATGTGGGCGGCAGGGCATAGATGTGGACCGCGTTGAGGAGGGCATGGAAGTACTGTGCTCGGCTCTCCGCATCCCAGCGGACCCAGTCGATGCAGGCCTTGTACACCTCGGATTCGCAGAGCACCTTTAGACTGTCCTGACTGATCAGTTCCAGCAGCTGACAATGGGACAAACTGAAGAATTCTTCCTCTTTGGTTACCTGTGACAAAGAAAAGTATACATGTATATATGGGCATATGTAAATTGCAAATCCAAAAATAAATGTCAGTATAAAAGCGCGTTCACATTAATTATTGATCGGCCAGTTATTGGGGGTAAAATTATGGCATTTTGATAGGCGAAAGATTTCCAAACACAGACTTCGCAATGGGTTCAAGTGGGTCATGCAGATTTGCCACATTGTCCAACACAAGGATTTTTGTTTTTATATATTGCTACACTATTGGTTAAAGACAATTGACCTTTTTTGTCCGTAAAATGTCACTGAAAAGTGTCTAATGTGACCAAACTTTGAAAAAGAAAAAAAAAAAAAAAAAAAACATTCAATGCTAGATTTGATATGTTAATAACTGAGGAATCACAGTCTGCTAAAATGGTACACTGCTTCCATTGCTTGGGGTCATGTGGACCACTTTTACTTTGGTCTTAATCACCATCCAATTTCCTTGTATGGAAAAGAGCAGCTTGCACATTCTAAATGACATCTGTTTTTTTAGTTTAAGAACGAAGAAAGAAAATATTGCAGGTTGTAGTGACATGAAGCTGAGCATATGATGATAAAATTATATTTCTTGGGGGGAACTTTTTCTGTAATGCCGGATTCATTTGACAGCTGGATAATTTATACAAATCAATATCCATCTGCAAGACAGACCTGTGTTCCATTGACAAATCAATTAGCTACACAGTGCCATTCTCTATAGGCTTCATTCATTCAAAGACTAACTGCTGCAGGTCAATGGCTCAGTACAGTTACTCAAGAGGGCACAGCAGGTGGCAACTATCGATCGCTGCTAACTGACAATTCGGTGAACGGAGTCCACAGGGCACGCACCTCATTGAAGTGAGTGTTGATATACTCTCTTGTGCGAAGATGCAGCTCAGTGCAGCCGATCTCTTCTGCAAATCTCGAGATACCTATGACATTTGAGGGCTCCAGGTTCTTCATGAGGAAATCGCAGCACGCTTTGGCCACCTCTTCCATCTGATAGCGCATTGCCGTCAAGAGGACGTGAAGAACGCACTTCTCGCCCACTGTTATGCGGGAGGTGTAGGCAAAGTCAATGAGGCGGCTGATGACCTGAGGACACACGTCTCGCAGGGTGACCTCCGAGGCATGGCATTCCTTGAAATTACTGGTGAACATAGCTTTGAAGTAAGGACTGCAGGCAGCCAGCACCAGTTTATGCACCTGGGAAATGAAGACACTTGTTTATGACTGGCATAAAAAAAAGCAGGCAGGACACACCTGAAACTAAATCATGAGAGCTGTATGTGCTGTGTTCTCGTAATTAAAATCAAATGCTTTAACATGTACAAACATAATTCTGCACTTGTAATGAGGACAATTTATCTTTGTGCACTGTAATTTGCAGTGCCAAGGATGTACCATATAAAAAAATAAAACACGTTGGACCTGTTTCTTAAGCTAAAACCTAAAAACCTAAATGCTACACTTGAATTTAGGCATCAGAAAATTTGAATGTACAAAATGAAGAATGCACAAACATATTTTTGAAGCACATAATAAATTACATGCGTACACTCAGACCCTTTTATAGCAATAATGTGATGCTTTTGTGTAGTATTTCATTTTAAAATAATGTTTGCTTTTGTACTGTAATAGTTATTTTAAATTGTAATCATATTATACAGCATTACTGCTTTTACTGTATTTTTAAATAAATAAATACAGCCTTGGTGAGTTTGAAAAGATTTCCTTCAACAACAACAACAAAAATCTTACTAGCCTCACACTGAATGTTGTTTTATATTTTTAATAACTTTTGAGTACACTTATTCACAAATATAAGTAGTTGAATCTGTTCACACTGAACTTTAATGTGTTCTTATCCTCCCCTTATCCTCCATTACTTTCACGTAATTTTTTTTACAAAATATTTCAAAGCTGTGAGTCATGTATGAATAATTATGAGACAGTGTTTTCTCACTGGCCACACAGTATTATCAATAACTGAGATACTGATGTAGACGAAAACCGTATAGTGCATGAGGTTGACTCAAACCCAGCCAACCAAAATAAAAAACTAAAAATACTGCCTGCTAACATTGTTCTCCATTATGCATAAGTTGTTAATTGTGAGAACATTATTTCACTGCACTGTGGTTTCAATCAAAAATATTTTCTATGGCATTAATTCTTTTTTTAAACATATTACTCAAACTTGCTATTCAAGCTTACTTGGACCTTTGCACTTTTAAGAACTGACTTCCATATCTCTTACCTTAAAATCCACTATCTTGTCTTTGTAAGTCACATGAAGAACCAGGTCACAGAGCAACTCATGATGGCGGAACTCGTCCATGATTTCCATGGCTCTATAGGGATGACTTTCAACCGTGTAATCCAAGTAACCATGACCCCTCATGGAGGGCACCACGATGGCAGAGAAATCCTCATCTTTGATGGGCCTCTTCTTTCTTGGACATATCATTCTCTGAGACCTAGAATGTCACTGATATAAATAGGAAATGGAGGGCGACTGCAGTGGAACAATGTCTATATCCATCCACGTGTCATGAAGAAATACAGGCACAACTGATGATCGCTTGGGGATAGAGAGCCATGTTTCTTCTCCCTGGTTAGAAGTCCACCATACCAAATTTCTGTATCAAGCCAAGTTGGCATTTTGAAAATATCACTCTGTTTTTTCTTTTAAATCAGACAAATGTTGCTCTTTGGCTTGTACAGAAGAGGGAAAAAGTCATTTATATACTAGAGGATGTACAAACGAAGTTATCTTAACTAACAAAGTATTAAAAAGGCAATATTCTTTTCTTCCAAAAAAGTTATTGTCCTCCGAGATGGTTTGTGCTCTTTTCACCCTGTGAAAAACAGAGAAACAACTTTGAGAAATGTTTTGTTTATCCCCTCCAGTGCTGTCATTGTTTACCAAATGCATAATTGAATACAGCCAATAAGATCGAGGAAGATATCTTAGATATAAAACTAAACAAACGCTACATGGAAAAGGCGATATTACAAGGAATACAAAGGCCACATTACACAAATCCTGAAGAGACCATTTCTACTCTAATAATAAGTACAAGAAACTGTCTTTAATTACAGTCTATGTAGACAGCTGCACAGACTTGGCTGAATCATGTTTCACTTCCCTATTCCTTGACGGATGTCAAGTAGACTTAAAAAAAAAATGCCTAGCCCAACCCTTATTCACAGACGCAACATGTGATTTCCTGCATAATACTGACAATACTTTGAAAACCATGCTTGGATAGTTCTGTATCAAAAGACCTTTGTGCACACTAACATGGTTTTCGAGTGAAGGCCAAAGTCTCTGTTGGTGATCTTGATGTTGTTGTTCATCAGAAGCTAATTTTTTTCAAAGGTTATGTAACATCCCATACTTGCAGGTCATCTCTGCTGCTATTATTGCACAATACAGAGTGCCGAGGACACACTTATTTGTCTTAAAGCAGGTTTTATCACAAGACAACGCTGCCAGCCACGGCTCCTTCAGTTGTTGCCTCCATCTCTCATAAAGGCTCATTGTGTCATGCTCCCACATGCCATATAGCTAAGCCGAACTTTAAAGAGAGCATTAACGTGCTGTGCACATCAGCACCATGGCTCTGGTGGGATTAACCATTAACACACTGAGTGTCAGTTTGTTTGATAAATTATAGAACAGAACGTGACAAGCTGGAACTTTTGTCCTTGTTAACTACCACTTTGGAAAATGATGCAGTTACATGAATAGTTAATATTTGCCCACCCTCATGTTATTCGAAACACACATGCTGTGTCTGTGGAACAAATCAGTTGATATTTTTAAAGAACCATTACACAGCAGTTTCTATACATTGCTAACATGAACACTATTAGTCAGAGTGAGGAATTACTCGGATTAAGATACATTTTCAATCCTAATTTTCAATGCTACTTTGAATACTCCCTAATAAATGTGGTTTTATCTGTATCCCAACCTACAACATGAAATGTTTTATTCAAATGCATACTTGTTGTTTAACTAGTAATAAATAAATGTGATACATTCTTGAAACAATGTTTTGATGATCTAGTTGGTAAGGTATAGCATGCTTTCCTCTTCTTATCAATGTTTCCATTTTATTTTATCTATTTGTTTATTAATTTATTGTTTATCTTGTTTTTGTGTGATATTATGTTAAAACATTTTTGAAGCCTGTTTACATGAGCTCTTAACTTGACTGCGGTACTGCTCTAAGTGCATTATAAGAGTGCATGTGAACTCCAGTTCATAGAGGCCACATCTGACAAGCTCCAAAAAGAAAAAAACACATAAAAGTAGTACTGCGATTCGTGTGCAGTAATCCAAGTCTTTCGAAGCCGTATTTAGTTATTATTTACTGACATTCTTTTTTATCTAAAATTGTCTATGGCCTCTGCTCATGCATAGATAAAAAAAAAATAGCATGTGTCCACTTTACTTTGCAGTGTTTTTGTACTTTATGGAGCTTTACAGACATGGTCACATGAACTGATAAAGACTATACTTTTGTGCTCTGCAGAACAAACAAGTTGACAATGGCATGAGGTAAGTAAATAATGACAGATTTTTCAATTTGAGGTGGGCTATGCCTGTAATAAAACAAAGTCCTCACCACTCCAGGGAGAGAGAGAGAGAGAGAGAGAGAGAGAGAGAGAGAGAGAGAGAGCGCAGTTCCACTGTGTCAGCAAGAGTACAAAACCCATCTTGATAACTGCACCATGACACATCACCATTGTCCTGATAAAAGAGTGAGTCAGTTTAAGGGCACTCTGGAAAGTGTTCATGACTATGAGGAAAACTGAATCATAAAGACACTGGGTACATTGCAGGGCGGTGATCACTGACCTAGAATCAGGCTGATGGGAAATCCTTTGATCTGATAAAGTACACTGAAATCCTTGCACAATTCTCATAATCTACTAGTTAACTTAGAAAGAGTTAGATGTGCTCTCTCTCTCTCTTTCTCTGTATCTCTTTATCACACAGACACACACACACACACTTTAGGAATGTACTGCAGTGTGACTCACAGAGATGACTAATGATAGTTCAATTAGCTAAGGACTCAACAATATGAATCACCTTGTGGCCCTGGGCCAGTTTGTGAGAGTTTCGGGACAGTTGACTAAAGAGTCAGATCAGTGCTGCATTGTCATTATGTCTTATGAGGTCCTGGTCACCCAGTCTGAGGTTTATTTCACAATAACAACCAGCTAATTGTGCTTTATCCCTTAGTTCTAGTTATTACTGGTAAGTAAATAACAATAAATAAAAAGTAAACTACTGCACACATAGACAGAGGCATTACATGATTCCAGTTCGAAGCAAACGTATATGTTCCAATCAAAGTGCATTGAAGTGTTCGAGATGTGAATTTAAATTGTATTTATTTACCGAGGTATATGATGCCACATATGTCCGTGTGTGAAGACGTTGCACAGCGCAAATCTGTGAATAAATGCTCCGAAGTGAGGGAAAATTTAACAGATTTCCCCTGCTCAGGGAGTAGGGAGCAATGAACACTATAAGGACCATGTCAATGGGAACACAGTTCATGCATGGAGCTCACTTCTACCTAGCTGATTATCAAAGAGAGACGTGCAGAATATGCAGAGCTGGCGGGTGCGAGGACTGTAACAGAGATGAACACAATCGTTTCTGCATGAAGCAATGAAGCACTTTAACCCCTCAAATCAGCAGGGATACACATAATTAAAAAGGAGAATAGAATCATATAATTAAGCAATATCACACAAGCAAGAGTGCTGTTCTGAACTTCAACAATCAGTTAAGGCTGAGTGTCTTACATTTTAGACACAATCTTGCCATATACTTTGTCTATTTTTACATTGTCAATGAAATTAGTTGGGGTTAAAGCCACAGCACAATCAAGATCCGTGTAGTTTTTATGCCATAGGGTGCAAATGCAAAAATAAAACATTTAAACCATACGCACATTTAAAAAAAGAAAATTCAGTTACTTCATAAATGAGTAATTACCATTTTCTTACCTTTTTTTCTATTTTACTTTTGCAAAATTTTGACTTCAGAAATAATCATTTGAATAAATGAAATCTAAACGATTGTCTATTTTGCCAATTTTATTTCTCTTGCAATTTGCAGTGTGGGCTGTACCACTAGTGTGGGGGTTTAAAAACATTAAAGCTTTATTCATAAATGGAAATCTGTCTACATACATATATCTTCGGTGGATATACTGTATAATTATAAGCATTTTCACAGGACTGTACTTTATACTCATTTATATGCTTAGCTGCCACGGACTTTCCACAGTTTGTATCAGCTACCAGTTAGATAATCTGAGGTAATGTTTGAACTGTAAAAGCTATATTTGAAAAACATTATGTTTTTGTTTAAATCAAAGTGTAAATACACACAGAAAACACATCCTTGTGTCACGGCTGACACAGAAGAGCATACACAGTTTGCGTTCAGCGGATATTCCTCAGAATGGCACTATGGTAATGCGGAGAGACACAGAGGAGACAAATTGTTGAATAAAGTAATTATTTTTGTTTTCTTCGGATACAAAAAGTATTCTCGCCGCTTCATAACATTACGGTTAACCACTGATGGCAGATGGACCATTCTGACGATGTCTCTCATAATTTTCGAGACCATGACAGTGTAATTTACTTGGCAGTCTATGGGACAGTAACAAGCCCCCCCCCCCCCCTCTTTTTTGGAGTTGGAGTTGTGCAAGTGTTTTTGTTTGTTCCCTGCATTTCGAAGATGCTTGTTTTACAAACAAGGCCCTCTCAATGCAAAAGCCTACTGGCGCTCGTGATTCTTTAGCTCCGCCCACACGTCAAGCCTCCAGTCGCTCGTGTTTTTCCGGAAAAAACGGTACAGACTATCTTTCTCTTATAAATATAATAAAACTAAAGACTTTTTGGAGTTATGAAGGATGCAGTACTACTCTATAGGTACTCAAGATTAACATGATATTAAGTGAAAACGAGCATTTCACCCCCCCCCCCCCCTTTTGAAGTCAAACTTAAAATGTAAAAATTTTACTCAAAAGTATTTTTTTTTTCTTATCACGGAACAGGATATTATCTCTGCAAATTATTCTTTCTTAACATTTTTGTTCTTCTTTTTATGTTTTTATCAAAAGTGATTATAAGTTGTTTGGGCGTATTGACACTTAAAAAAATCATAAAATTTGCAATTTTCAGTTTCAGTCAAGTTTCATGTTTTAGTCTATATGAGAATTACAAAACCAACAACAAACAAAAGATTATCGTTTACAACAGACTGTTGTATAATGTATAAGTTTTGGTGTCAGACATAACACTACTACAGAGATGTTTGACTGCATGCAGCACGGGGCGTTAGGGACGGGTTTCTTGTACAGAGCACAGAACATAGAAACTCTGGAGTAGACCTACAATGAGTGATTACATAAAGCATTGACCGAGGGAGGGGTCGTTCCGCTCCACTAATACACGTTGTTCCACTCCGGGTTTTAGCATGAGCGTTGCTTGGTGACACCCAAAGCTTTCAACTTTGGCACGTTCGGAACAATTTTCGTTGACTAAGAAGAAATATACGAACTAACTCACCAATGTTTGTGTGAAACGTAAGTTACACGATATTTATAATTAACGTTATTGCATAATATTACACTAGCTATCATGCTAGTTTTTATTTTAATTTACCTACTGCTGAATCTGTGCAATGCTGCTACAGTAGCACTGCTCGTGTGATATTGCTTAAGGATTATAGAGAACCAAACTAACCTACTCTGTCAGTATTTTAAATTGGGGAGAAAAAAAAAAACATGAATCGCTCATTCATGATTTTAGGAACTGTGACATCACACCGTGGGCTGGCTGTCGCACCCCGATAACATTGTGCTGATCATGCAAGAATCAAAATAACATATTAGTTTAGACAATTGCCAAGCGCGCATTTTATAGAGCGTTCTGGTGTCCATCGACACAAATGTAAGGCAGTCCTCTATCTACACCCTCTAAAAGCACTCACCTTGTTTCAGGAACCGGCGACAGTTCTTCACTTACTTCCACTTACGTTACGTGCTGTCATAGGTGCTTTATATAAAGAACAATGCTGTTAAAATTCAAATAAGAGATGAATAAATGAAGAAGGGAATGTCCTCCGCACGCTTTCACGAACAGAACGTTCCAGCAGTTGGCGCGTAAAACGTCAAAGCAAAACAGAAGGGAGGGAAAAAAATCGAAAGTTTGCTGTGTGGCGAAGCTCGACTGCCTTCAAGCTGTCAACTGACTGCGATGGGAAACGCGCGCACACGCTTTCACTAACGCTAGCGCGCCCGTCAGCAGCCTTCCAAGTTCCAAACACACAGCGCAGTATGACTGTGTGAAGGAGGCTCGTGCACACTCACTAGCGCGCGTTCCCGCTGGCAGCGCTCCAAACACTGAGTGCCATTGACATCAGCATGACTGTGCAACTCCTCTGTTCAGCTGAAGGCCAGTGGGACCTATCACAGGCTGACTGACAAACCGAAAGCAAAGATATCGAGGACTGTCAGTTAATCTCATTTGTTATTTAAATATACCTCACAGATAACCCATCTCTGAATGCTTCACAGTCCAGAAAATTTGACATGTTCTTTGCCAAAAATCCTTCAAGTTGTTATGTAAGAGGCAAATAGACACCCACTGGGAAACCCTCTTCTTAATCCTAGATGAAATTTGTATATGTTTGGGCTTGTTGAGATTTTAATTGTCACTGGCTTTAGTGAGTCAGAATATAATGTGAGTGGCATTCCACAATAATGAACAAGCTAATCCACATTTCAAACAGGGGAACTTCAGCCTCATATTTGCCCCTTCAAACATAGCCATTAACAGTGTTGACACAAAGCTATATACAGATATAGAATATCAGATTTTATGGATTTCTGGAAGATAGCAAATCATTTTACTGTAAGGATTCCTTCAAGGCCGGATCGTGGTTCTTGTTGGGTTACACCCAGGTCTTTGACCTTAGCGGCATTTGTGAGGATTCTTTTACTGATTCTTGCCTTGTCATGATCTTAAGGAAGTTATTGAAGCGCAAACATTGTTTTCCATGTAAAACAGTGTTTTCCACCTAGAGCTTGAGGTGCAAGAGCAAATATGTTCCAACAAAGGACAGCAAAGTTTAATGTTACAAAGATCAGGTGCATATGCAAAGCGTTTTCTTAAGGCAGTGTTTGCACTGAATTAGTCATTCTTAGTTCTGCAGAAGCATTTAAAACATTGAATCAATTAGCATTTATTGATAATGGTAATTATGATATGATAATAATCTACTCATTTTTAACACAACACCTATCAATGCTTACTATGCACACTTTGGTATACAGTAAAACACTGTAAGTCGCTTTGGATAAAAGTGTCTGCTAAATGCATAAATTAAATTAAATTAAATTTTTAAATTTAGAACTGTTTAGAACCACAATCAAATATCATTATTTGCCTTTTGAGGACAGGTGCAATTGTTATTTAGTGTTCTTTCTTATTGAAAAAGAAGATAATGGACTTTGTCCTTTGTATAATATGCAAACTGCTTCTTTGCAATGTGTGCAGGTCATCAGGTGTGCTCTTTCACTTATACAGTGCCAAGAGAATAAAAAAGCGCACAGTGACACAGCAGAACATGAGACTGACTAATGCACAACCTGCATGCACAACTTTTTTTTTTAAAGACACCCGCTCTCCACATTATGCGACCCTCCCTACTTGTTTCTTATTTGATATTTTTTATTATTTGAAACACCCTGAGTTTGATTGCTTCATAGATTATTTTGTATTTTGTATCAAAATAATTTCCATATTGATTAGTTAGCACAAAAAAGAGTAACCAAATGAAACTCTTTTAATTTTTTAGCAATTGAAAATGTGCTTAACAACATGTTAGTTTTTTATATGCAGTTAAGATGATTTGGATAGCCTCACAACTTTAGAGATTGTATTACCAGTTGTTGTAAAATTCTCATTTCTATAATCCTCAATCCTGAAAATAATTCTCAAGTTGAATTAAATACATTGTGTTTGTGCTCCCTCTAATGGTTGTTTTTGAATGACACCCAGCTCAGTTGCCTAGATTTAATTTTATTGTGCACTCCGACTAGTGGTTTTTGTATCTGTTGTTATACTTTCAGATAGCTGATTGTAATATTTATAGAAAGTGCAGAATAAAAGCTTTGAGTATCATTGTGTCTAATTAAAAATCTTAACAGCATCAGAACAATTAGAGCATGAAAAAGACCACTGAATTGTTTATATTTATGTATTATTATTCCGACTTCCATACATATATGTTCATATTAGTATGCATTGACTTTAAAATCTCATTTTAATTTAGGGGCATGTTTAGATATTTAGGAATTTGAGTCGTGAATTTGAATCGAACAGTACATTTTCCAAATATTTTCATTTTCTGAAAGATTATATAGCACAGATATGATATACACATGCCAGGAAATATTGCAAGATTTGCTTAACTAAGAGAATAGAGGAAGTAAGTACAGCATTTGGGGAATGAATAAAGAATTGGCAAAGGAAGAGAATGAATGGTGTAATATACATTCTCAACCCATTGTTCGATTGTCGATGCATTTCACCCAGCACATTGAATCCAGATGGAAAGAGTAGAAAGAGCAAGTTAACAACTCTAAGACTCTTGGGAATTTTGGCTTCACATTTGCAAGATCTTGCCATCACCGAGTGTATGGTTGATATACTGTACATCTGTCATGCATTATTGGGAGGGATGCCAAAGGTGCTTCTCTGGCTTTAGAAATATGTCAGGGGTATCCTTCAGAAACGATGATCTGATTTATATTTCTTTGACTTTTCATTCCATGTTAATTCACAATTATCCATTATTTAAAGAAATAATGCATTGTAACATACATTACAATATAAACAAAGCTTAACTGAATCTGGAAATGCTTTGACCCTACTTCAAACAAACATTTTCTCCCAATCAGTGGGGATTGTATTGCTGGGGTCAGTGACTGTCTCTGTGTATTAAGAGGAAATTGCTTGATTTACAGTGATTTCAGCACATGTTTCGCAGAACTGGATCCTCTCCCAGCTTTCCAGACATTTTTGAGAGGGTTTCTGTGTCGGCCAAGTTGATTGGACATAAAATGCTGAGGTGTGTTGGACTAAGGTTTAATCCCCTTTGGGTAATCATCATTATATTACTGCATGTCCAATTTGGGTTCCTTGGAGTGCTTCAAAAATAGCAGCCAATACTTTCACACTCGGCTTGAATGCTCGGAGTCCAAGCCTCCATCCCGAAGAGAATTCCCCCTGAAATCTTTATGGTGGGATAATTTGTTCCACATGCCAGAGCTCACCCACTAAATCACAGGGTCCTGGTAATCAATGCTTCCCTGTCTCATTATGGTGTGTTGTGCTGTCTCAGAGCAGGCTTCTGGAGGATAAATGTCCTCTTAGATACAGACAATTCCTTGAAGTCTAAGTCATGTTCTGGATAGGCATCACCTAGCTGAGTATGTGTCCAATCAGATGCGGTCAGTGAATTGGCCGAGAGATTTACGTTGTAATTCATTTGCTGAGAGGAAGTTCTTGTTTGCTTTTCTGTTTCTAACTATCTTTGTTGTTCTGTCTCCAAAGCAGAACTCTTTCAACACATCACTCAGATACCGTAATACTGGAGGAACTCCTTTCCTTCCTCTCCTCTAGTTGATCTGCATAGCTAATGTTTTGGATTATTTTCCCATCTTTTAGGATTTAGCGAAAAGTATAATCATTCTCGCCCGTTCAAGTTGATCCAAAGTTATTTAATGGACTGGATTATATTCCTAAAGACTCAAAGATCTGAGGCAGATGATAGTAAGACCATTTCCTCTGAAATCTGGAGCTTATTTCTGTGTAAAATGACCACGCATGTCAGTTCCTACAGTCGTTTGTTTCCCAGGAACAGCTACTTCATTCACAAATAATTATACCTTGTTAATCCGTTTGTACGGCTTTCATTAATCTAAAGCCTGCTGAGGTTGTTGTGATTACAACATCTTGATTTGTAAATGTAAATTTCCAGAGGTGCGCTATTTATGATAACGTTCTTAAGAATGCATTGACTCAGACATGATACATATGCATGAGTAAATTGTTTAGAAGTGTAGAATATATTTAGGAACAAGGTGTTTAGAAGTGCAGACCGGCTGTTTAGAAGACATATGCATGAAAGTATAGAATGAAGGCAGAATTAATGAATGTGCTCTCCCTTCCCTTGAGGGCTCTGTGAGATGAATGGCCTTTGTCCCCATTCATTGATTTTGGATGACATCCCTCTTGTTATAGCACTGTATGGTGATAACTGGAAAGAAAGTCTACTAACTCATTTACGAGACAGAACCAGCGAGGAACTAACGGTAAACCGGGTATTAACAAGTTTTTTTGTACAACAGATAAAGTGCTGCTCTGTGGCTTGCTGACCCACAGGCGAACTGACTGTCATGGTTATTGTTTCAAATTATATTTTCTCACTGAGTGGGTGACTCAATGACTAGGACCACGTCTCCAACTGCTCATAACCACCATTAGTCAAACATTAGTCATGACAACTTTGAGGTGTTGGTATTGAACTGATCATTTTTCATTGATTTAAACTTTTTACAGAAAAATAAATAAATAAATAATAAAAAGTGTTAAGCTTTTCATGTTTTTGGAAATCTATTGTCTTGTATTTTTATTTTATTTTAAATAATTCTATTTAATGCAAATTATTTTATTTTTGCAGTATGAGATGTTTTTTTTTTAATTCTGACTTACTGTCAATATAATTCTTTCTCTGCATAATTGTATATAATTATAGGTTAATTACATTCATACCTAATCTATTTTTATATTATAATAAATATAAATATTTCCATAATTTTTATCACACCTTTTTCATATCAAAACAATTGGCAAAATGCTATACAATATAATCAAAATAACATTTTCTTTTTATATTGCATAGAAAATTTGGAATACAGAAGAGAATACATTATTATTAGAGTCACATTATCTCCCTTTATTTCATTCTGTTCAAATATAATAATATGTATAAGAGGCATGTCAGAGATAAGGGGTACAGAAGGTGATTTAAGTTGCTACTTCTTCCAATCCGTTGTCAAAGAATCTAACTGCTCAGCCTTAAATGACTGTCCATAATAAGGCTAAAGGTAAGATTTCCCATTAAGAGATTCTCCTGGCCCACAGGTAGGCCAAAACTTCGGGATTCACCAGGAAACAGATATTACACTGTTCTAGATTCAAGACCTGCTCGAGACAAGAGGAGGGCACAGACAGAAGGAAGGGAGGAATAAAACGAAAGAGGCAAAAATGACTTGGAACTATGTGGGTAGACATGGGAGGAGCTTGCAAAGTATAAACTTGGATGTTTCCTAGCAGTGGAGATCCTCAGCACGGTAAACGATGCCAAAAGTAAATGAAGAGGACGAATGCACCCTGACATCAACTGAACATTTGACGGATATTCTTTAAAGTTCAGTCTTCTGGAACATCCGCGAGACGCCAGCAGCTCAGGAACTGACGCTGGGATCAACTCTTCTGCTGCACTGGAGCTGGACTCGGTGTGGCATGCGTGGATCAAATAGGCTATTCCTGCATAGTCCAAATACACTCTCTTGTACTAAAAGAAAGAAAGCGAACTTATTTCGTAAGATGATCTGGTTACTGTTTTTGCTCCACTGTGCTGCCGGCGTGTTGTCGTCTTCCACCCGTGAGTACATTTATAGCCCTCTCTGTATGTGTGTGTCTGTGTGTTACATGTGTTCTTACGTACCTTCTTCATCGAATGAGGTTTGTTTCAGAACTTGACGCGCTCAGCAGGCTATTGAATTTAAATTAGTAAATAGAATAGGTAAAAAGTTAAAACTCTTATACGATGTAAATTAAGTTATTTACAGTGATAATGAAACAAAATCATCTAAGTCAATTTTTAACTATACAGCATCTGCAAAACAGACTATTTTTGTATATAGGTCAATAACGTGCCATGTTCTTGTAATGTTTATGGACTGGTATTTTTTTTTTTTTTTACAGCAATATAATGGTTCTCATTTTTGCCTAAAGAAAAGATCTGTTTTTATAAACAAATATAATATATTTTATTAATAATCTTTACACCTAGTTATGATGGTTTAGATTGATCTTCTCTGTGATATAATTAATTTTTTTATGATTTTGTTGGCACATTAAAAATGAAATTGGATATTTACATGTTGGTTACCCTGGACCTTAATCTGGTGGTTAGGGTTTTCCAACATTTTAAGAAAAAATGTCTTTCTTTTATTAGTCTACATTAAGCCCCACAACATTTCAAAGTAATCAAAAATTCTTAGTAATATTATTATTTATTAAGTTGTTTTGTTTATGCTGTAATATCAAAAACTTGAGCTTTATAAGTTCATCATATAACTGAAATTTTGCTTTGCATTTTCTAATGTATTTTTAATAAATTTAATAGATCTGAATGCCATTGACCTGTAAACAAGATTTTAAGAAAACAGCATTCAGTGTTTTATTTACATTACAATGCTGTTGTAGTAAATTGCCTGGTTTAACGAATTGAACAACTTATGATATCTATATCGGTGGATTATATGGCACTGTATTGAAAAAGCATACCAAGGGTTAAATTTCAAAAGGTCAGAGCATTGTGGAGGGTTCAGCCTTATGCACCACAACAAACCCTGACATCATGTTTCTTAAAGCTTATTTCTGTTATGCATATGTGTGACTGAATGAAAAGTTGAGGTCAAGTCAACTCTATCACAGAGATGATGGATTCTATTCATAGCTACTTTCGGTATTGGTGTAATATAGGTGTTTGTGAAAGTTTAATTTACTTTTAATGAATTGCAAGGAACAATGTAACTGGATCAAAGGGCATAATTGAGCTGTAAATAACAAGGCTAAATTATTAATAGCTATTGTGAAATACATTTACAATGCAAGCATTTAGCACATTCCCCTTACGTGACATTCGCAGGTGTTGGTGGAAGGGAAGATTGAGACTAATTACATCTAATTAAATATTGCCTCATTCACACCCTCAGTGCCAGGCAGGGGATTTAGAAAGTGAAGTGCAATACAGCCACTGACAGAATACACTCCCCGCTTCTCTAGGTAACGTTAAATGCAAAAGCCCCAGATTAATATAAACTGAGTTAAAAGAAAATAAAAAATGTGTAGACAGAAGTAACCCTTTAAAAGCTCATTGCGGTTTGACAACACAGTGTGACTGTCCAAAGGGTGGTCCCGTTGTTCACCGTATCAGCGGTAAGATGTGCATCCAGGCCTTACTGAGTTTCTCTGCTATTGCATTAGTGATGACAGGATGCAGGCTTACTTCACGAGACCTTCTGATCTGAAACCAAATATCTTACTGCTCATTTCCTATTTCCTAGATACTTGTAATTTCCCCTGTCATTAAAGGGTTTGAAGTGAAATGTTTTTGAGTGAGATTTTTTTAAATCCACTTAAGTCAAAACAGCACCTTGCAATGCGTACTACAAGGCCCTATCATAATTCTGTTTCATTAATGCATACTGATTTGTACAGTTGCAATCAAAATTACTAAACCCCTCAGAGACTGCAGTACTTTACAAATACAAGCTTTTCTGAAGATCCAGGATATAATAAAACTTGCATCTATAACAGTTCACTGGCATATTAAGTGATATTGTCAATATATAATGTAATATATTTGAGTTATAAGATTTTTTAATAATACTGCTATGTCATAATTATTCAACCCCTATTCAACATTGCTGTTTTTAAATCACTTATTTGCATGGTGGGGAATAAAACTGTCTCAAAACACAATTAAGCTTTTAGAAACTCTATTAAAAACAGAATTAGCTTGAGCTGTTACACATACAGTTAGCCCATGCATGTGTTGAAGTTGAGTAGCAAAAATGTCAACAGAGATCTCACAAAAGCAGAAGAGAAGAAATATTGTATTAATTTAGAAAGGTTAAGGCTATATGATGATTTCCAAGACATTGAAAGTTCCTAGAGACACAGCTCTGAGCCTTATTCCTTAGCTTAAAGTGTGTTTTACCAGAAAACCTTTGAGGGTGTGGAAGAAAAAGCACAATATCATAAAATGTTTAATCAGAGCAACTGAGAAAAAACCTGCAATGTACGGCCGAAGACTTGCAAGATGACCCGATGAAAGGAGGAAAACCATTTCAATGCAGTGTGTAGAAGAACACTAGACAAGTATTGCCTTCATGTTGAGACATCTGGTAGAATACCACTCATGATCAAGATGAACAAAAAGCATCAGAATCACTCAAAAGTGTATTAACAAACTTTCTCTAATACTTTACTCATGCCTTTGTTGAACTGAATTCATAAAATGTCGTTCTCCACAACAAAATGTCTTGCAGGTCAAGGGGGTTGAATAATTTTGATTGCAACTGTATGTTTCCCTTTTGTTACGGAGAAAAATGTCACTATTTCCTCTCGGTCTGAGTGTGTGTTGAATATGTAATCTCTCTTTTAAGGTTAGTCTATCTATCCATCTTGATGTAATTACACGTAATCACATGACAGTTCTCTCATCACCTCTATTACTCAGTTGTTCTGCACTGACACATTTATTTTGAGGGATTCCACATTTTCATATTACAAGGGTGATAATGAACTCCAAAAGGGTTTACAAAATAATACATGTATGTGAGTACGTGTTATACTAATTATCTGGGATTGTTCAGTGCAGTGATAGATGTCAAATGTAACAGAAATGACACAAAATTCAGGCAGCTGTCAGGAACTAATGTATTGTATTGTTTACAATATAGTTTTTTTCTCATACTATAAAACAAACTTAAACCAATATTTCATGTTCATGTATTTCTTTAATGTTGATTTAATGATTCGATGTGCATTCTGTGGGCTTTTCTTTTTTTAAAGAACACTAAACCATGCGTGTATTCAAACATTGACCCTGGTAAACAATATTTTTTACACTCTGCCAGTTTTATATCTTTTTTTCTCTCTCACATAACAAAAAAAATCTCAAACCAATTTTTCATGTGCGTGCTGCATATTTATTTAATGTTAGTTTATTTATTGTATGTGCATTCTATAGTAAAATATTTTTTGAATGGACACTAAACCATAGATGTATTTAAATACTGACCCAGGCAAAATGAATTTTTCTCAACAAAATAATCTCAAACCAATATTACATGCGTGTATATATATTTAATGTTCATTTATTATGTTTTTTTTGTGTGCATTTATTTATAAAATACTTTTTTAATGAACACTTAACTTTTTCTCACAAAATAACCTCAAGACAATGTTTCTTGTGCATATATTTATTTAATATTAATTCATTTATTTATTTAGTAAACCGCATCTAGGGGGATAATGTACAGTCAGATGAAGACGGACCATCTGACTGTATGTGTTCCCTATTATTTTCTTTTGTAATCATCTTGCGTATCCCACATTGCTCTGATTTAGGCTGTCATTCTCAACTTTTTTGATGTGTTAGTCATGAGGTCTGTCTGTCTCCTCCTTTAACGTCATATATCATGTGAGCTCACCCATATCCAGACAGCCTGTAATAACCATGCTGCCTCTTTCCAGCTCTAACCTGCTTTATCTCACCCTCCCACAGAGGTGGCTACAATCTACCCTCAAGATCCGGCCCTTCCAATCGGCTCCAGCCTGACAGCCACATGCTCAGTGAATCCAGACCATGGCGTTCACGCAGGCTCACTCTACTGGACGCTGAACGGAAAGCGTCTTCCCAGCAGCACCTACAGCATTCTGAGCCCCACCGTGCTCAGTGTCACCCTCCCGCGTCTCTCAGGGTCCCGCCAACGCTCCGGAGACAACCTCGTGTGCCATAACAGTGGGGGTCATGTGCTGGCCGGCTCCTGCATCTATGTTGGCAGTGAGTATCTCTACCATATTGTTTGTATTTACTCCTGTACAACTACCAAGAGTGTCTAATTGGCGAATGTGCACGCATCCAACTTAAATACAGTTAAATGGATTTTGTGGGTAAGCCTGGAGCCTTGGGGAATATGGGTCAGACGTGGAAGTATTAGACAGTCTTTATGAATTGACCCCCTGCCACTGAGCCACAGTTGTTGCAGTATTTAATGTTTTCTGCCTGTCCACCAATGAACTAGAGAGTTGTTTAAGCCTCTTAAGATAGCTATCTGTTCTACTGTTATGCTTTTAGCACCTGTGTGGTCCATTATAGGCGCTTTCCTCAACTGACATGTATGGCAGAACAAATGTACCGCATTTGTCAAGTTACATGGAATTGTGGCAGTATGGAAAATTACAAACACAGACACACACACACACACACAAGAGCGAGACAAAGTCAAGGAAGCGAGTGTCTGGTCATTTGGAAAAAAGATTGAAAGTCAGAAATGGAGAGATGTGGTTACGATAAGTGTGTGTGTGTGTGTGTGTGTCTGTGTGTGAGTGAAGTGCTGTGTTGACTCAAGCTCTCTATGTCTCTGAGGTCTTCTCTGTAAGGTTTGGTTCACATAATCACAGTCTTACACTTAGACGCAGTGTCTTTTGTTCTCATCTGAATGGAATCTTGGCCCCATTCCTGAACTTAAATGAGGATGACAGCTGAAGACACTCATCCATTATTGAAAATACTTAAAGTCAACACAAAGTCAAAACTGACCCTATTTACTTTCTTAATACATGCTCCTCGTCTCATTGTGAATGATTCATCTGTGCGTATTATTCCAAAAAAGACAGTATTCATAATCTTTCATCAAAACGTAACGTTTCTTTTGTTTTTAAATTACTTTTTTTTATATCAATATACAGTACGGTAAAAAACTGTTAAATTGTGAAATATTTTAATTACAATTTAAAAAATGTTTAATGTATTTTAAAATGTACTCATATCACATGATCATTCATAAATTATTCATTTCAAAATGTTGATTTGGTTCCCCAGAAACATTTTGTATTATTTTGAAATATAAAACAGTTGAAAATTGTTGTGTTGCTTATACATTTCTTGATTATTTTGTTTTAATGTAGAGAATAAAAAAACAGTGGTAAAAGTTTTTCTGTAATTTCGAATCGGTTTAATGTATTGTTGGTATATTTTTGTATTATCTCAAATGTTATTATTATTATTTTTATAATTTATTATAATTATAAGTAATTATATAATAGAATAAAAAAAATATATAATATATATTTTCAGTTTAATGTATCTGTGGTGTCTGTCTGTGTATCTATCTTTCTATCATCTACCTAGAATTATTAA
This sequence comes from Carassius auratus, assembly GCF_003368295.1. Lineage (NCBI taxonomy): Eukaryota > Metazoa > Chordata > Actinopteri > Cypriniformes > Cyprinidae > Carassius > Carassius auratus. Next base: position 20,642,475 of record NC_039244.1, on the reverse strand, counting down.
ATTATAAAAAAATGATATTATATAGAATTAAATTATACAAAATTATATTTTATAATATTTAAATAAAATATAAATATATATATTTTAAGTTCTGTAAAATCAAGTCTCTTCCTTCATTTTTGTATTTAGTTTCATGTTGACTTCAAAACAAGCAACTGTTTTTGACAGATTTTCTGTACTAACTCAGCATTTACCAACATTTACAGCATGTACCTTTAATGATGTTTTATTAACAAGGTTCGGTAGGAGCGCATTAAACACCGGTGGAGAAACACCATAGTATAAATACAGCTGACTTGCCTCTATCCATTGACATTTTATCAGCATCCCTCCCCTGCCCCATCTCCTCACTTCAAGTTCATTTTACACTTTCTACGGGGAGGCCATTCCTGTTCTTTGAGGTCTTCCCCAGACAGCACGGCAAATGCGCATTATCATACTTCAGCTAATTATATGTAAGCGTGTTCTCGTGAAATTAGGTGTTATGAGAGGCATGAGTCACTTTCCACTAACTCACTTTGACAGCTAAGTGAAAACTCATTGTCCTTTTCTGTTTTTTAGTGCCTCCTGAGAAACCCATGGATCTTACCTGCTGGTCCAGGAACACCAAAGACCTTACCTGCAGATGGGCCCCTGGGGGCCAGGGAGAAACATTCATCAAGACACGATACACACTCAAATATAAGCTCAGGTCAGTGCCACAGGTCATTCACAATCATGTCAATGCCTCTTACCAAATTCACGCCTTATCTTGTTTGTATATGTCATGTTCTTACATGCCCCTTCACTGGAGGACAGTGGAAGGATGTTTAAGGATGTCTCATACCAACCATCTGTGCTAATTCCTCCTGATAAGCACATGCCATACTCTTTTTTTTTGTGACAGGGAAGTTCCAATAAAAAAAATGCTTTTTAATACTTACATTTGTAAGTTACTTTGGATAAAAACCAGATGACTAAATGTGAATGTAATATTTATTTTTAAGGTTTTTTCATTAATAATTGGCATCCATGCCCAATGAGCAGATGGAATGCAGATCAATTTTTGACATCCCCATTAACATACCAGAAGGAATAAGCCATAATTAAAGAATCATCTCCACATTTGAGGCTATATGATTGGCTTGTCCATTGGCTTTTATCATTAAAAGCCTCCATATAGGAAACCCGCTATAGATTACAGAATACAGATATATTGTGTCCATGCAGCTGTCGGTACGCATCAGAAAATAAACCATGTTTGCGCACCTATAGGTGGTATGGACGAGAGAAGGAGTGTGAGGACTACAGCGCTGGAGAGCCGTACACATGCTACATCCCCCGCGACCTCGCCCTCTTCACACCCTACGAGATATGGGTGGAGGCCTCCAACCAACTCGGAACCGCAACATCTGACATCATCTACTTGGATATCTTAGATGTGGGTGAGTGTGCGTGACCTTTGACCCCAGCCCCAGGTGTTCTCCTCATGAGCAGCACAGAATACGAGGCAACCGCGTGCAACGTGAGAGCGCCACTCCTTGTAAAAACTGGGTGGAGGCATGACGAATTGCAGCGGTCCATCACAGCGTCAGTATCCCTTTGCCTCATACAGTATCTACCCACCTACTCACACATACCTGCAAAGCCTTCCTTTACAGACGAATGGAATTTTTATGAAGTTTTTCGCTAATCCCAGTACCGTGACCTACCTGGGGCTACTGTTTAGGAATCTGACTGGAATAGGATGAAGTCTGTTTTGTTGAATTCTTAAGATCTTATGTGCTTTGAGTGCAAGCCAAGCTAATCTCTTCAGACAGACATTTTATACAACAAACATCTTCATAAAAATGGAATTAGAATTGCTAGGACCTAAGTTGGGGGGCATTTTGTCTTGGCAAGACATTAGAAAGTATTTGCAATTAAACTTAAATAGCCTGAACACACACTTAAGCCTCCATTCTTAAAAAGTTGATGAGAAAGTTTTAAACTTTTATATCTTGTGAGTGTAAATCAGTGTAACTGTACCTGACGGGGGAGGCAGGGTGATTTTTCAATGGAAAGTGCATTAAGAGGAAGGTGGGTGCTCCTCGAAACATGCCATAGTTATGACACAGCCACCACACCTAGTGCCTCCACCTCCATAGCAAAAGAGACCATGCTCATCTTAGTTACCAGTTAATTAAACAACAGCTTTGAGTTCCAAGAAAACTCCAATTACTTGGAAATTGAAGCACTATCAGTGCAGCCTGAACAAAATGCAGGCAAAGCGGAAAAATACAGAAAAAATTAGTCAGCTTGAATATCGAGAAGCAGCCTTTGTTTCATCTTAGTTGAATCACAAGATCGAAAGTCTCTAGTCTCGGCTTGCAGACCGCCCAAGCTGGTGCATATTGCACACAAAAAATGGCAAAAGTTTGGGATTGGCTAGTTTTACAAAACTTACCAGAGTAAGTATGTATTTTATTTCTTAAAAACAGACTTGATACAAATTTGTAGTGAGTAAACTTGATATCCACGAGATCAGAACTATATATTATTCAGTCATTTTAGAATATAGATATTTATATTTTGATGACCACAATATTTAAGAAATTAACATTTGTGGAACAGAGTGGAAATTTCTTTACTTCTTCATTTTAATTGCTGATTAATAAATTCCTTTCTGTCATTCCAATTCAAATTCCAGGTCAAGAATTGAAGCATGACACTATTTGAACCTCTTTATTTCATACAAACCTAAAGTTCATAAGATGCAGAATTTTAATTGTAAATTCAATGTAAAAAAATGAAACGGAGTACAAATTCAAAAGAATTTCGGTAACGGATGAATGGTTGCACGAGTGGATGATAGATAGATTTTTCATAATATTTGAATGTAAATGAATGTACTGCTTGTGGATCAGGGTGGAAGAAAACTTTAGAATTGTCAAATTGCAGTTCAACAAACTGCTTTTCTTTGTAATTTCAATTCAAATTCATATCAAGATTTCAAGAATAAGTTACAAATATAAGTCTTTTGTTGCAGCTACACCATCCTTATCACATGTTGTTTGTGTCGTTTCCTCTCAGTGACAACGGACCCACCGACTGATGTGACTGTGAGCCGAGTGGGCGACCTGGAGGACCAGCTGACCGTGCGCTGGGGGACACCACCTGCACTAAAAGACTTCCTCTTTCAGGCCAAATACCAGATCAGATACAGACTGGAGGAAAGCAGTGACTGGAAGGTACAGTAGCACACTCGATCAATGAGCACACGTCATCGGCTCGCTCCTTACTCTCATTATTCTGATTACTATTACCATCTTCCCACTTTTACACCCACTTGTTTTGTAATGCAAACTGTGTATGCTTGTGAGTAAGTGTCAGTTCCTCAATTTTAAAGCATTTGTAGAGTGGCGCAATGATTAATTAGAGTGGTTCAAAAGATAACAGCCATGTTTCAGTAGAATTTGCCGTGTTTGTATTACTTTGTCCGAAACGTCATTTCCAGCTGTAGCAGAACAGCACATGGTTTCCAGTCCTCTGGCCACGGAAGAGTCCGGCTAAACTTTAGGGCTTCAAATAAACTTAAGCTTTCGCTGTCCCCATTTCACTCATCTGGATCCAATCAGTTGACAGGTTTCCTTCTGAAGCTGGGCAGAGTTGGGTTACATAATTTGTTTTTTCACTTACCCATCATTGTGCTGTCAGTTGCACAGTCTTACACAGTTAACCATGTCAAAATATGACAGTGCCCACGCATCACAGAAGACGATCTATTGTTTTCAAAGCACGGGGTTTATTATCGCCATTCTCAATCCCACAGATTGCTTACATAGCCTGTGCGAAGGGAAATAATTACCCAGCGTGCCTGTTACACGGCAACCTGATGATGTTAACATTCTGCCACTCATCACGTTCCAATAGTAATGATGGTCCTCGGATTACGGAGCCATGCATATTAACCGTGTTTGTAGTTTTTGAAATGTGAGTCTGGAAATGGACCGTGGAAAGGGACTGATTCAGGGGTACTGGGATTGTAAATAATTACAGGGGGCCCAGGCCGTTTCGACATTCCTGCATTTGAATCCCATATACCTCTGCTTTAACACACAGGAAGGAGGAAGCACTGAGGCTTGAATGGCCTTGTCTCACATGTTAATGATGCTGTCTGCACCCGTGCAATTACTTAATCAGATTTTCTCTCAGGGTAGTGTTAGTGCTCTCTGCGTATATGTAGAGCCAGAAGGCAGGACAATTATTTTTGTGTGTGACCCTGTTATTTTCCTCCTGTCTTTGTCTCTGATATATGTTGGTATATCCCCTAGGAACACAAAAGAGGGAAATTTCTTTGTTCTACGTCTTTGTAGATGAGCTTGTGTGAACTTGCTTAAGGATTTTGAAAGTGAATGGCTTTGTTTCCTTCTTATAGAGAACATTAAATATGCCCGTTAGGGTAACAGTGTGTGTGTGGTATGTGGCCACTGTAGGTGTTTGATGTAACAGACTGTTTTGGGTGTCTTTCTCTGCAGGTGGTGGATGATGTTGGAAACCAGACTTCCTGCAGGCTGGCTGGGTTGCGGCCAGGCACAGTGTATTTTGTGCAGGTGCGCTGTAATCCGGTAGGGATTCTGGGATCTAGGAAAGCTGGCATTTGGAGTGACTGGAGTCACCCAACTGCAGCCTCAACACCCCACAGTGGTAAGAGAAATATCATTTAAGAGATCCCTGCAAAAGAAAGTACTTAGTGGGAACAATTTTTTTTGGAAGTTTACCATGGTATTTTTTTAAGTACTTTGTAAATACCATGGTAAATATAAAAAGGAAAGTTCAGGAATTTCACTTTGCTTTTTTTAATAAGTTTGCTTAGTTTATAATTACATTTAGAGAATACTATTTATGAGTTTTGAACAAAAAAAAAAATACATCCAAAATTTGACTTGGGATGATCCATGTTCAAAACCATTGTTAAATGCAGATAAATGTAAATACACACAAACAATCACAAATTGTGCCTTTTTTTTTTTTTGGTTGTGCTTGGCATCCACAAAAAGCCAAAATGTTAAGTTAATGAACCAAGCCTTAGTTAGCTAAGCCTTAGTTAGCTACATTAGTGAACAATGAAAAATACTTCTAAAGCATTTTTAATCTTATAGTATTTTAAATATTTATTTATTTTAACATGATTAAAATCAAAAGGTGTGTCTGATAATAAAATTTAACGCAATAACATGAACGATGAACAGTTAGATTTTTATTAACTCATGCTAAGTAAAGTCTGCCAATACATTTTAATATCCAGTCATGCAGTTCATGAAATTATAATTATTTTAAACTTGGACTTGTAGACTCATAGCCTAGCAGTCTTTTTGCGCAACGGGTCTCATGTGGGAGACATCTCATCTTACATATGAATCCGGCGCATTGTTATTTCCCGTCTTCTTCTTATTAAAAATGACATAAAGGCCAAAAAGCAACATAGAAAATAAAAAAATATAGCCAGCGGCACTAGTTAAATGGTAGCAGAAATAGTTGGATTGAGATGTTGCTTTCGCTGTCCTTCATCATATTTTCACATTTTGAACGTGTCGTGCAGTCCATCCTATAATCAGATACATATTTCCAAGACTGTGCTCAGTCCAGGCAGACACCAACTAGCAGATGCAACGCATTACTTTAGTCATACATCTCCCCATTTTGTGGCTTGCCAGAGAGCCACGGGGGGTGTTGGATATATTTTTCAGAGGATTGTTTCTGAAGATTAACAGATTAACTCCTCTGCACATTAACTCTTCTGGAGCAGCCCACATCTGGAGCTCAGAAACCTGTTGTTTATTTAAAATGGAAAACGGATTTATTTTTATCCCAACTTGTGTTTGTTGGCTGTGTAAACTGTGCTCTGTATCTGTGATAAGCTTGATGCGTGTACGATAGGCGCTTGTCTCCCAGGATGGATACGTGTTGATTTTTGTCTTTCCCCCGCAGAGCGGCTGCTGACAGGGTCATGTGACTCGAAGGTGGGGCAGCAGAACTCCACGTTGCGGCGGGATTTGAAGCAGTTCTTTGGCTGGGTGCGCAAACACGCCTACGGTTGCAGTGGTATGAGTATCAAACTTTATGATCAGTGGCGGGTCTGGCTGCAGAAATCTCACAAAACACGCAACCAGGTAGGTAAGAAGCTTTTTATTCGCATTCTAGTTGTTTTTGAACCCAAACCCCGTTAATCACCATTTAGGTGTCTGGTTTTCTTCAGCTTTAGTTTCTTCAGCTGTTAGGCAAAGAGTATTTGCTCTCTTAACTCTGTGAGACTGGATCCAAGCCCTTGAGTAATTGGAGTTGCCCGGGTTAATTGAATTAAAGTGCTCCTGGTGTTATTGTACCGAGTTTCCTGTGTTTTGCTCGGTAACCACAGAAGTAAATAACATGAGGCGACTCATATGATTTCAGGTAACTTTTCATAAACCACCGTAGTAAACCAGACTATTTCAATAAACTTGAGTAATGAAGTTCTGCACGCCGAGTGTCATTCAACATATGAATTCGGTTCGGAGCTCACATCTTTCAGATTGCACAGTAATCTTTGTTTTGGAAGTGACAGGGATAGTCCTTACCTCAAGAGAATATACCCAACTACTTTCATCTGTCCCTAGTGTGTTGTGATCAGTATTGTATGAAAAATGACCCAAAAGATCTGACTTCACATTGGATGAACCCAAACCCCGTTAATCACCATTTAGGTGTCTGGTTTTCTTCAGCTTTAGTTTCTTCAGCTGTTAGGCAAAGAGTATTTGCTCTCTTAACTCTGTGAGACTGGATCCAAGCCCTTGAGTAATTGGAGTTGCCCGGGTTAATTGAATTAAAGTGCTCCTGGTGTTATTGTACCGAGTTTCCTGTGTTTTGCTCGGTAACCACAGAATAAATCTGAGCGACTCAATGATTTCATAACTTTCATAAACCACCGTATAAACCAGACTATTCAAAAACTTGAGTAATGAAGTTCTGCACGCGGGTCATTCACATTGATCGAGCTCACATCTTTCGATTGCACAGAATCTTGTTTGGAGGACAATGTCCTTACCTCAAGAAATACCAACTACTTCATCTGTCCATTGTTATCAGTATTGTATGAAAAAAATGACCCAAAAGATCTGACTTCACATTGGATGACCCTCTGCTACTTCATGACCAAGACCAACAGAGATAAACCCATAGCAATTACAACTAAGGATATCCCAAATCTCTAAACCGCAAATATGCCAAAGGACTTTTAACTATATTTTTGTCCATACCTATTCCCTGCCGAGAACCTGTCGGCCTCGGATTGTTTTTGATATGGCTTATTTGAAGCCTTTCATGTTCTTGTGGGCGTTTATCTGATTACCGTAATATTGTCTGCTTTCAGGTTCTTCAAGGAGATAAATCATAGCACGTCGCTCCTGGCAGGCAGGAACATTGAACAACAACAGCACACTGTGGAAGAATTCACATTTTCCAGACTGCTGCTTGGCTCAGATCCGAAAAGATAAAGTACAGCTGGACTTAAAACGGGATGTTCAAACAACAAAAGGTGTCGGGCATTCGGTCCCTCGGTTGTGCAGTTCTATAAAATGCCTTATTATACAGGAAAACAAACTGTGTTTGATAATAGCCACGGAGATCACATGGACTATATCCTCGCAACTCGCTATCCGTGGAGACAGGTTCTTGATTGTATCGGGGAGCAATTAATTAAAGGTCATACTTTGCACATTTACTGATGACTATGTAGAAGCCATGCTTAGCCGACGTGACACATGGTCTAAATGTGGACCCGTGACCTTGCAAACTTTAGCCGACCTGTACGTTAAAGAGGTGCCTCATGGACAAATGGAAAATGTCTGAATGTTTTTTCAGCCAGAGTTTTGTGCAAATTCAAGACAACTGGAAGAATATTAAGACCATCCAGTTTTACCAAAGGTACCTTTGATGAATGTTTGAGTGACAATGGTGACTACACTTATAGCCGTTTACCTAAAAATCTGACAGGTATACCTCAGAGAACATCTTGCCACTTTTTAGTCTCCTAGTTTTTTGTTTTTTTTTAATAACTGGTACATGCAATGCAATGCTGAACATATCAATGCATAGAAATAAGCCTCTAACTGAAATAAGTCCCGCTGTCATCGTAAAGGAGGACCTACAGACATTCACTATATTCAGGATCAACACTACAACAAAGTTAACATATTGGAACCATAGAGTGGACTCAGAAAATGGCCATTTAATGTTGTTTCTCATGTTTATATATGTGTGTGGCAGTTACAAAACTGTAACTGTATTTGTAGCATTGAACTGTTTGGAAATAATTTTATATTTTGAGACATTTTACTGCTTTTATTTTTGTACTGAATTGTATCCGCATATTTAAATTTAAAGTTATGTTTTGACTCTTAAGTTATGTGTAGGTAGATTATATTATTATTGACTGAATTGTTAAACCCTAATATTGTTCATAAAATCCTTCTTTAAGATAAAAATTTATGGACTTGGTCCTTTTTTACCAAAAACAAGCACAAAACAACAGCCTGTAAATCTGTATTTTTGCTTTGTTAAAATATCTCGGCATTTGCTAAAGAAAGATGAATCTACTAGTTTTCCGAGATTATCCTTTTTTTTATCACATTGGAATTTCAGTTTTTCTTGTTTTGTTTTAATATTACTTTGTGTAATTTACAACCATTTAGGTATATTCTCTGAAAACAAGTTTTTTCAAGTTTAAAAAAAAATCCAGTCATTTATCTTTAATTACTTATGAAAACAAGAAAACTACTGATTTTGAACTTATTTTTGGATTGTTTGTATTTTCTGACTTTTTAAGAAGTACAGTACAAGAAAACAATTACAAACAGATCCAGAAATGGCAGGAAAAAAAAAAACAATTGCACAAAGCAGAAGTGTTTTTGCCAGAATATGATTCTCTACAGGGAAAAAGATGAATGTGTGTACGAGCAGTTGTCTGGTTCAATTAGTGCTCTTACACTGGCCTCTTCCACGGTCAGTATTTCACTTTTCCCTAAGTGACACCCACAAAGAACAAAAAATAAAAAGCTTTAGGCCACTGAGTTTAGAGTCCTCAACATTTTAGCCCTATGATTTCATAACATGTGACTTAAAACAAAATACGGCCAATGGGTTGTAACGACGGGCCTTACTGTAACTGGAATCCCTGTGCTGCTTATTTGAGTATTGTTTCACAAATAAGTGTTTGTAAAGTGAGTCCTCAGGCACTTTCATGCTACAGAGATCAATAATATGCTCGATATCAAATTGCAGAATAACATTCCCTGCTTTAATTCAAAGCTCTTAAGGTATCCAGCTCTTGAAACATATGTTGATTTTGAGTTAATGTACCAACTTTATGGAAACCAGGTGACGGATATGTTTACATACAAATTCATATTCCAGTGTAACTTGACCTACACCTCCTAATAGTCTTCTCTGGCCTTCTGCCAGAGGTCATCTGTAGTGTTAGCTGCTTCTACACGAGTCACCCAGTCTGAAGATAGAACAGGTTAATGTTTAATGTCTGCTCACTGGTCAGGGATGACATCTCAGCTTTCACAAGACACACTTTCTTAGCATGCTAATTACATTTCCAAGTACAAAATTTGGTCAGTTTAGACCTGCCGAAGAGAAGCAGATTGTTTTAAAGCGATGCCATGTTTGTTTGAAGTAGCTTCAGACTGTTAAATCAAAGTAATTAATGTAACAGAGAAACATGATATGGAACATCCTATTGTAAAACTATGCCACAGAAACAAGAACAGCTTTCCAGACGTTTCATTTGTTTTGAGCCATAGGAATAGTGAGACTGACAGATTATATCAATCGTACAGTTTAACGTATATATATATATATATATATATATATATATATATATACACACACACACACACACACACACATACAGACATACATATATATAGTGGTGGGTGATGCTACATTGTACACAATTATAACATATTAATTATAACAATAATATATATATATATGGATTTTCCATGAATTTTTAATTGTTATTTATTATTTAAAAAAAATATATTTTAATAGGAACATGGGAAATATTCTGTACTTCACTCCATTAACTTATATGTATATTTGAATGAATATTTTCACCAAATTCATTCTTAAATACCTTTAATAATTTATATTTGAAAGAGTTTCCACACTCAGGAATTTTTCCACACTCAGAAAAAATTATTTTATTTATTTTGTATTTTTTATCACGGTCATTAGCTAAAAGTTATGAATATTACTGTGATAAAAATATTTTTTTATATCACAAGTCGATGAAATTATTTACAGAATATCTCTTAGTATTTACATTTGAGGTGGCTATTAATACAGTATATAATCTTATCTCAAAAGAATGAAGTTATCCTACAATATAAACCGTATAGTAATTTCAAATAGTTGTTGACTGTCTATTTCACATCATGTAATTAGTTCATTAGCTGTCGTTTGCAGACAAGTTGCCAAGGTGTAACTGTAGTTCTCCTTTGTAGACGGTGATGGATGTTTGGAAATCTGTAATGTGTTAAGTTATTGAGATGGATGTTCTTGTAGCCTGGACAAGGGTAAGGTTTCTTGTGCTTGTAAGACTCATTCATAATTCAGACCGCAGTTGTATCTCTCCAGTGTGTCTAAACTGAAACTTCAACCTTTCCTGGACCTCCTTGAGCACTCTTGCTGCTGATTTTGCTGTCAGCTCTTTAAGCTAGTCAGAAAACATATGGGGCATGGGGGAAATGGTGAGACGGCGCCCCATCATTGCTGGCAGGGAAAGAGGTGAGTTTGTGATAGCATATTTCAGTAGATTAATTTGTGCAAATGATTGCGTCGAAAGAATTATTCAGCAAAGTGAGGAGATCAGATGATTTATTTTAGCACAGGGCTCACTGCATGCTCCTATTTGGCTCTTGAGTCTGGATTGGCAGTTTGATTAAAGAAAGTGTCAGTTAGGTTTTTTATTGCAACACCTTATATCATTCTGATAATAAAACATCTTTGGTCTGTTCTTTTCTTGTTTTGGCCAAAGCTTTGAAAACAACATTTAACTATGTAGCAAAATTCAAACGATTTCGAATGAAAGTTTACAGCCAAGGTTCTCCTGCATTTTAGAAATGTGCACAGCATGTGTGAGATTTTATGTCTCACATGAATCACATTCCATAGTTTTATTATATATGACTCTGAGGAACACAATTAGCAGATGTATACCTTATATTGACTAACAAAATGAATCAACCTAAGCGGACTGACCTGATTTTAGTATTTTTATTAGAGTTCTTATATTTATAATTTTCATTTATTTGATACATTTTTATTGTAATTTTACAGTTATTTTTTTTTTTTAATTGTCATTTTGTTATGTGCTTTTGTAATCTTTATTAGTTTTTATTTGTTTTAATATTATTTAGATTTAATTTATTTTCATTTCAGATTTAGCTTTTTTTTCTTTTAGCAATTTTAATGCTTCAAGCTAAGTTTTTCATCTGATATTTATATTTAATTTAAAGCTTTACTTCAATTTAAAAACAATGTTTTTAATAGTTCTAGTTTTATTTCATGATAATAACCTTACTTGCAGAATAAACCCTATTTTCAAATTTAGTCATTTTGTTTTTCCATCTGTATTATTATTATTTTGTTAAAATTACTATTAAGGTAAAAAAAAAATCAACTTAGTTATTTCAGTTGGTTGCTCATCATTTCATTTATTTGGCAAGGCAACATTTCTAATTTTCTATTTATTTATTTTTATTTTATTTTAGCTAATAGTTGGTATATTTTAGCTAATATATGGTCATTTACGTATAAATAATTGCAGTATGATACCTTTCATTTTTAGTCATTTTATTATGTGCTTTTTTTCATAAAGTTAAAAAATAATGTATTGTATTTACTAATTATTTCCCATTAATTAACCAAACCAATTTCAGTAATAAATGCACACTCTATGTTGTTGTTTATGGCCGCAGGGCCCGGACCGGGGCGTTATGCTCTTCCACCCACTATCGGTTACATAAACCATGACTACACCAAACCCAGCAGCCCGGCCTATTCCTTCCACAGCCGCATGAGCAGCAACAGTGAGTGACATGACATGAAATCAAACACTTCTCACACTGACACATGACATGATCCACTTAACTAATGCTGCGTTCAATCATCTGAGAACGCTTTTAACATGCATGTTCATGCATAAAATGGATATACATAAACATGGCACTTATATGAACTGATAATTTATTAGATTTATTAGTGTCTATTATGCAGTATTAAATATTAGGTTGATTTACATACACACTCAAAATCCTCATATCTGAGAATACCCAGTCTGATCATTCATACTAAAAACCTTGCACATCTGGACTTTATATCACAAACAACAGCATGCAATATGATGATTAATGTTATTTCACTAGCATATTAAGCTAATAAAATCCATGTTTGATTTTAATCCAAAAATTGATACATAATCTGCAACTGGGATGGCACCTTTTCAAAAAGGCACACTTTTGTACCTTAATTACCCTCAAAGTGTGCATATTAATACTTTAAAGGTACATACTATTACCTATTAGTACCTTAATTGTACATATTAATACCTTTTAAAGCATACATTTTCCATCTCAGTGACCGCTTTTTCTTTTTCTTTCTGAGATGTTGATTTGCATGTGCTGAACTGTAATTCAATAAATTCTGATGCGTTTTCTCTTAATGTTGCTTTTGAACAGTGGTGTCCGTGGATTCCAGTCCAGGACCGCAGTATCATGTAGATGCCAAAATGACACGCTTTGGCAGAGACGGTACCCCATCGTACTCCATGCTGGGCAAAAAAAAGACAGGTGGGGTTTTTTCTGATCTGACTCTAGATGTTCACTTTTTTATTTCAAAGTTCTCATGATTCCTCAAAGAAATTTGAAAGTGAACAAGTGAACATTAGTGCCCACCCACTCCCATGAAGCATTGCAAATATCCCTCTCCCTACAATATTTGTATTTTTGGAATAATATGCACATGCACTTTTTCGATCAATCATGCACAATACGAATGGTAATGTGTATTCAGAAAGTAAATAGCATAATTTTATGTCATATTCACTTTAACTTTTAAGAGGGAGATGCATAATCATACAAAGTTGCTGATTCTCTGTTTTTGAACAGGTGATACATTCCAGACTCCGGGACCCGTAGCCTACAGTCCTGAGAAAGCTCCACCTTTGAACCTTCACCACAGATCTCCGTCTTACACCATGGCCTTCCGTACACGCTACCGTATTGTGGATCCTGTACCGGCCCCCAACCGCTACACCTTACCCAACCTCTTCAGCTCTCACGTTCCCCACAAACCCTCCAGCGCCAGCTTCACCATGTCAGCACGCAGGAAAGCAGGCGGCCCATCGGAGGACTTATCCATGACCCCGGGGCCCGGCCGTTACAACAGCACAGATCCGAGCATCTACCTGAACAGACAGCCTTCTTTCTCTATGCACAGCCGTTTTAATATCCCCACCGATGCCACTCGGAAACCTGGCCCAGGCACACACAGCCCAGAAAAGGTGACGGAATATCTGCATCGTGCACCGTCTTTCTCCATGGGTGTTCGTCACTCAGAGTTTGTAACGCCTCTGATTGTTGACGTATTAGACTGAAGGGTTTCATGCAAGGCTTTTGTTGGCACCTACAAAAAAGGATTTGTTCAGGGAAAAATAAAAGTATAGGAACAGTTACAATTTCCCTTACCTGACATCTGGAATGTTTTCTTTAATTATTTTCTGAATGGGTTTATAAACATGGTTATTCTTTATTCTTTAATTTTTTTTTAATCAAACATTTTCAAATTGTTAAATTAAATAAAGCTGAAATAAAAATTGAATAAAATATAAATATAAAATGAAAGACCCTAACTTTACCTTGAATGAAAATGATAAATGTTGCTTTGGAAACTAACTTAAATAAGTTGCAGTTAACAGAAATAAATACATTTTAAGTTAAATGACCAAAATTAAAAATCTTAAAAATGAATTAAAGCTAAGGAGAAATATTTGAAAATCAAAAACTATTAAATCATTAAAATTATGAAAACATAAAATTATATAAATCATATTAAAAAGTAAATAAATTAAATGAAGTATAAATATTAGACAAAGAACCTTTAACTTAAATGATTTTTTTTATTCAAAATAGCTAAAACTAAGAAAAAATAAGTATGTAACAAACTTACTTAAACCTAAACAAAAAGGAAAATGAAAACTGAAAATATAGAAATTAGAGCTAATTTAAAATATTATTAAATTCTATTTACCACTTTTTATAAAATAATAAAAATTAAAATAAAAACACCAGCATACCTCTTTTAAAAAACGTTTTATTCAAAATTCAAGTGATTTTCCAGTGAAAGCAGAATAATAAACTTTTCTGTACAGCTTTGTTACTTTTTTACATTATTTCTTGGGCAGCTAGAAAATGTGTGAGTTATATTTATTTATGATAATTATTATGTTTTTTACTCACAGACTACTTAAAATCAGTAAGATAATAAAGATTACATTACATAAAGCTATAAAAATTTTTTAACATGGAGCCATGCTGGGTGTTCATTATTATTTTTCATTTAGAAGATTCTGCACATTGAGCCTGTCAAACAAATGTATCATTTGGTGACAATAAACCCTGTGATTCTAACACTTCTGGTTAGCGTAGTGTAATGATGATTCACCACATCAGTGGATACTGTAGGTATGGTGGCATTTATCGGTGTACTCCACTCACTGCTCTGTACATCATCCAGGGAGTCCTTTGCAGATATTTGGATGTAATAAGTCTTTCCTGCCACCAGTCCACTCAAAACCATTTTATTAGACCCCGTAAGGGCCCAGCTAGAAAACAAAGAATGTTAAATAATTAAATGACCTTCATACAGTATGTCCTTCCTTTAGCATGAAGTGACTTTTCAAATAGTTCTGTTTGGTTCCTTTTGTTTCAGTATTTAACAGCTAGGAATGTTGTTGTTTTTTAACACAGTTGAACATGGTCTACATAGGAAACTCACAGTTCTTGCAGTCTCGGGTTTGCCCCAGTGGAATTTCATTGTGTATTTAAGGAGAAAGTTGAAAGGATCCGGCCGAGTGGGTGGTGGACCCCACTCCACAGACAACTTCCTGTCTGGCATTAACATCACGCTCACATTCACCGGAGGATCAGGTTCCACTACAGACCAACAAAGGACAAGAATTGAAACACTCGATATGAGCTCATGGCATAGGCATCGAGATGAAACACTGATAAACTCTTTAAAATACTGCAAAAGCAGAATTATACAATTAGAGCAATTACAACAGGTGTACAATTTAAAGTACAGCACAATATTCAAAACAAAGCAATATATAAATACACAATCTCTAACATTACGTTTAAAGGAAGAGTTCATTCAAGAACTCTTGTCATTATTTACTCAAAATGGTCATGATAATCCAAACCCATTTATGAGAAACGATGTCCGATTCATGAACAAATCATTCTTTTGAATTGGATCTTTTCAATAAATCAGTTTATTTGGGTCACAAAACCAGTCTGAATGATTCGCTATCGCAGATTCTTCAGAATACTTGGAATATAGAGCACAAGTCATATGGACAATTTACTTATATTTTACAGTGCCTTCACATACTTTTTAAAGCATGAAAATAGCATTTTTTTTTAAAAGCAACCATTTATAATTCAAACTTTTAAAATAAGCTTGTTTTAACAAAGCATTTAACATACTGTATACAGGTGAACATTACTTCAAGTGATCAGTTCTTAAGAAGAACCTTTTTTTGTGTGTGTGTGAAAAACATTTTAATAATCTAAAGTACCTTTTTTCCACAATAAACATCATTTTGTGCAATGGAAACGTGCCATGGATGTTACAAGTTCTTCATGGAACCATCAATGCCATTAAAGAACCTATATTTTTAAGAGTGTAGGATACCTGTATGTAGCAATATAATCTGTTAGAAGTATTGTGCCTGGAGTTAGTGTCCAAGAGCATCTTTTAGGGTAACTTGGAGACCAACAATGCACATCCGGAGGAGAGGGGGGATCTGAATAGAGCAAACATTACACGCAGTGAAATTTCATTTCAAGCTCTCGGTGTCATGAGAAAATTGTGAGACATTTTACCAGACTAACATGTTGAGTATATACAGCATCAAAGGAACAATATGCATAATCCTTCATCTCCATTCGGTTGGTGGCAGGTGTAGATGCCTTGGTCCTTCAAACTGGTGTTCTTTATGGAAAGAACAGTGCTTGTGACAAGCACTGAACTTATGAATCTCCACCCCTTTTTCTTCTCCGTCAGTGCATGGTATCTACACAGATGAACCCACAGCTACAAACAGGTCTATTGAGGGAGGTGAGGAGGAAAAGAAACAGGCTTGGACAGATCCAACACTCTGTGTGTGTGTGTGTGTGTGTGTGTGTGTGTGTGTGTGTGTGTGTGTGTGTATAGAGGTGTCTGTGCATGAGAGACTAACAGCGTGTTTTCTGAACAAATAAAGCATACCTTGAATCACTGGCTGTAAGTTTGTCAAGTCTTGGCTAAAACTCCACTTGTTATAGCTAGTGCTCCAAAAACATATATCAAGCTCATTTTTGGTGTTTTATGCTCACAAAAACATAAACCCTCTACAGTTGGGCACCAGTGTAAAAAGACATGAAATTAAAAAAAATTAATGTATACATTTATGGGGTTCAGTAACACATCAAAACATATGAGATGCTAAAAATGGAAAAGACAACAAAACTATTTGTGTTTAACAATTTAGTTTTAAAGTCACGTGCAAATTCTAATTATTTCTTGAATAAATTAATATACCTTAACAAACACAAAAATGAGTATTCAAAAACCAAAGGCAAAACTGAAGCCAAAAAGCATGCGTTTAATAACCCTCTGTATTACATGATGAATTGATAATAAAGGAATAGCTTCTAAAATTTACTTAAAATTTACTCACAGATGAGTTTGTTTCTTTATCAGAACAGATGGATTATGTAAAAATGTATGTATACTATAGGAAGAAACTATGAACATATGAACATCATTTACACTAGTGTAATGGACAGTAAAGTACATAGAAAATATTTCAGTGTGCAAATGGATTACTCAGTATTCTGGATGAACAGACAGTAGTGCAAGTAATAACAAGTTTACTGTTTTTTGCTTTTAGTAAATAAATAAATAAATCAGATATAGTGATGAGGAGGAGTGAGGAGTCTGTGTGTATGGTGTGGGGGGCCGTTGGGTGGTGTCAGAGGGCAGTAAGGAGACAGCTTTAGGGAAAAAGCTGTTCCTAAATCTGCCGGTCCTTCTCCGGAGGCTCCTGGAGCGCCTTACAGAGGGCAGGAGGTTAAACAGTCTGTGGTCAGGGTGAGAGGAGTCCTTGAGAATACTGCGAGCTCGACGTAGACAGCGTTTTCTCTGGATGTCCTCAATAGCAGGAAGTGTTGTCCCTGTGATGTGTTGGGCGGTTATCACCACCCTCTGCAGTGTTTTGCAGTCAGCAACTGAGCAGTTCCCATTCCAGACTGTGATGCAACTGGTCAGGATGCTCTCAACCTCACACCAGTAGAAGTTCACCAGGATGGCTGAAGACAGCTGGTTCTTCTTCAGTGTCCTGAGGAAGAAGAGGCGCTGGTGAGCCTTCTTGGCCAGGCTGGAGGTGTTTGTGGTCCAGGACAGGTCCTCCGAGATGGTGGTCCCCAGGAACTTGAAGCTGGAGAAGATTTCTATAACAATCCTGTTAATGTGGATGGGGTCGTGCATTCTTCCTTTCTTCTTCCTGAAATCCACAATGAGCTCCTTTGTCTTACTGGTGTTAAGGAGCAGGTTGTTGTCCGTGCACCATGCGGCCAGGTGCTGTACCTCCTCCCTGTTGGCAGTCTCATTGTTGTCTCTGATGAGGCCAATCACAGTGGTGTCATCTCCAAACTTAATGATGGAACTGGATCCATGCACAAGCTTGCAGTCGTGGGTGTAAAGGGAGTAAACGAATGGGCTCAGCACAAAGCCCTGTGGTACGCCGGTGTTGAGTGTGATGGTGGTGGACCAGGTGTGGCCTGACCTAATACCTAATGTCCAGGTCACCTAAAGGCTAATGTCCAGGTCTCCAAGTCTGGACCCACACCAAGGCAAATTGGTCTGGGTCCAGTGTGGATGGCAGGCAGTCCTTGAGGTGTGCTAGAACCAGTCACTCAAAGCACTTCATTATGATGGGTGTGAGTGCTACGGGGCGGTAGTCATTTAAGCATATCAGGGAGGGGTGTTTCGGTATTGGCACAAGGGATGTGGACTTAAAACATGTTGGCACAGTTGCTTGGGTGAGGGACAGGTCTGTGAAGACCCCTGCAAGCTGCTCTGCACATGCCCTAAGCACATGTCCAGAAATGCCGTCCGGGCCTGCAGCCTTGTGTACGTTAATCTGGCTCAATGCAGTGTGGACATCTGTGGAGGTGAGTTTGAGGGGTTGATGGTCTGCTGAGTGTGTGATTTTGGTGGCCGTTTCCTTGCTGTTGCTGTTGAAGCGAGCATAAAAGTAATTGAGCTCGTTAAGGAAGGAGACGTCTTTGACCATTGGCGTGGACTTGCTTGACTTGTAGTCCCTGATGATCTGTATGCCTTGCCACATGCGTCGGGGGTCAGAGTTGGATCTGTGTGTTCCTCTACCTTCAGCTTACAGCAGTACTTGGCCTTTTTGATGCCCCTTTTCAGGTTAGCCCTGGATTTGCTGTAGGCCTGAGCGTCATCTGACCTGAAGGCAGTGTTGCGGGCTTTCAGCAGAAGTCGCACCTCCTTGTTCATCCGTGGCTTCTGATGAGGGTATGTTGTGATCTGTTTTTCTGTTGTAACACTGTCAGTGGTGGTGTTGATGTAATCCAGTACAGAGGATGTATAGATATCAGTGTCCGTGTCTGAGCCACAGGCACCCTGAGAAGCAAACATACTGTACTCCAGTCCGTGTATTGAAATCTGTAAAGAGTCTGTTCCAGTGATGAAATGCTAAATTTCTCCAAATCTGTTAAGATGAAAAAACAAACTTATCTACATCTTGGATGGCCAGTGGGTAAGATTTCAACAAATGTCAACTTTTGGGTGAATTATTCCTTTAAAATAATGTTTACAGCTACTACCTACCGGGTCAGTGCATAGCCTACAAATAACCACTGATAAAGGGTTATGAAATATTAAAATCACAGTTTCCTCAAACAATTGATACTGCAAACAAATAATGTGTCAACAGGTCATTAGTTTTATATTTGCAAAACAGAAACAGAACACACTTGTGGTTAATAAAACAGATTCAATATAAGAAGGTATTTTGACATCAGTACAGAATCGCAAGCGTTTATGTGGCCAATGACAACAGCACCCAACCATCCAATCACTGTTTTCATACCTCAAGGTGCTAAACAAAGTGTGTTATATAATGCCTTATAATTCATAAAAGATTTTATCCAGCCCATTAATTATAATTTAAACTTAGAAAAAAAAAAAACTCTCAGTTTACACACTGCAGGATTCAGTGAGTGGTTTTCGGCTACCATGTGGACTGTGATATAATGAGGTCAGAATACTTTTGTAAACAGCACAATGTGCTTGTTTATTGAGTGTGTGGGACTGTTCTCATTCTTCCATGTATTTTCACAACCCTTAGTGAAGACTTAATTCTCATAAGCCTTGAAAGTGCAACAACTTTAAATGAAAACATGTTTTGAATTTGAGATTTTTGGCTAAGACTGAGAATTAAAGGAGACTGAGATTAGCATCACTGAGAACCGAGGACTAAAATACATTGACAGATGGTATTAAGGCCATTTTTAAAGGTTTTAGGGATTCATAAGATGAACAGAACGGAGTTGTTTTCTGATGTATTTTAATATTATTCTGTTACAGACTGAGGCCTGCTGTCACGTCTTTACACATTATGGAGACTAAATGGTAGGATTTGTTGTTTGACAATTTTATAAAGTCTCCAACAGATACCAAAATCTGTTATCAAAGTAAATTGTATTGCTTAAACATTGCACTTTCATGCCTCAAGAGGATTAACTGAGTTTTTGTATATGTTTAATTTAATAATCATGTTTTAGGTAGATGTTTACTTAAAAATTATTCAGGGAAAATAAGCAGAAAAAAATTGCTTATTTAAAGTAGACCGTAAGCTCTTTAAGTAAGAACTTTAAAATTAATGATAGCATAGACCAGATAATCTGATCTTGGAAGAATTTGATGAGAAAATTTTGAAGATCAAACTCCACCAGCCCATTATTTTTTAAGGCTTTGTTACTTTGTCTTTCCGAATCTCAGATGAGGTAAGAGGTATCAGCTTCCAGGAAACAAACAGTTTAATTTTGATTATTATTGTTGTAAAGGATAAGATGCTATCTATGAGCCTTATGACATCACAACAGAACCTTTAAATGATTAAAAACAGAAGCTTCTGGCTCTTCTGAGAAAGAGCATTTGCTTTAATGACAGCAGAGCTCAAGCTGCCTGAACTCCAGAAGTCTGCTTAAAACCTGATGAGCATGCTCTCCAGCATGATTAGAATATGGTTTAAATTAGATTTTCAAAGTCGGCTGAGACCTTTGAACCTAAACATTGAAGACAGAAAGAAAGAAACAAAGACCTAACAAACTGGGGTCATTAGGCACCATCTAGTGGTTAATGGATATTATTGCATTTTGTTGGGAACTTACCATTTTCAGAAGTCCACCCGCCAGGGGAGCCTTTATCCATTTAAAAAACAATAAGGTAGTCCACACGACTGGTGAGTAGTTTTTCTAACGGTTTGTGAACACACAAAAATGTAGGCCACTATTTATTTATAATCTTCAGTCAAACTGTGTGGATCTCAAATATAAGTTGTGGTCGCGTCTATAACATGACACGCTACACAATGGCGTCCTAACGTCCAGCAGCGCCATTTTTAATTGAATGTGACAGCGGAGAATTCAAAGTGAAAAACCCTCAGTAAATAAAGAACAGAATTTCACTTTGTTCATCAGAATCAAATAAATGGAATGGTTTAAGAAAACTTGATTAAGTCTTTTGGCTTTTACTCTTTGTACATTTAAAAATATCTTTAATCTTTAATTATGGATGGGTGTATCAATCCTTAAAGGTACAGGTTGTAGGACCTGCCACTAGAGGGCGCACTACCAAAACATTTTTTGATGACGCTAAGAAGGGGCGTGGAATGATGGTATTTGTTGTATTCTACCCAACCGCTGATGGCCATCAACCAGACGAAGAGATAAATCATGGATTTAACATGAGTTCAACGATTTGCGCAAGTAGATTACATACAAAGTCAATGCAAAGACGCGATCAGAATATGGATCAGACGCATCCTCGCGCGGGTCTAGAGACGCGTTGCTCATAACACTAATCTTGTTGATCATTATAAAAGCATATGTTTTCTGTAATGACACGAACCAAAACTCACCTGTCGAGGAATTTTCTCATGATTTACAAGTAGTTTAAAACATTAGAGATATTGTAGTAATCAGCTGGACAAAATATATAACACTAGCCTAGTGGTTTTTGGATATTTTACTGCAAATATCTTACAAATTGTACCTTTAGGTATCGATATATCAATAATGTTACTGATGCAAGTATCGAAAGTATCAATTCACAAATAAAAATGTACTCTAGTGTGTCTTTTACCAGTGATTTTATTTAAAAATAAATACAATATGCATTTAATTGGACAAATAACATATTACTGAATTACTGTGAATTACTGTGACAGAACTATTTTCCTGCTCATCTGAACACACAAATGCTGAAAGCCACTATCAATCAATCATAGAGGCCATTCGTTCACTCACATCTGACAGTGCATTCAAAAAGGGCTGCTTTTAATATAAAGTGGGTATCATTACCCATTTTACTCTTAGTAATTTAATACATTTCTTTAATTAAAAAGTTCTGCTTTGAAGTATCAGTATTGATATCAACGATACTTTAAAAGTATATGTATCGTATCAAAAACAAAATAAGTGGTAGCCCAATTGCCCTCCCTATAGAGAGGAGTAACAAATTTTGGGAACCTGTAATGTTGCCTTGTGGCTTTTGGTGACACCTGTATATCTGCAGCTGTTCCTATCGGGCCAAAATGTTTTTGAGGTATAAAACAGAAAATGTAAAAAATGACCAGAGTAAATCGGGTAACTTTAAAGCCATTATGTGAGAAATCGAAAGAAGTAACAGATCGGTACAGTTCGCTAAACCTGCATTGCTCTCTTCAGATTTGGTGACCTTGCTGTATATTTGCTGCTGTTCCCATTAGGTCAAAATGCTTTTTTTGTGGTATGAAACAGAGGAGTTTAGACAACACCAGAGTGAATTGTATGCAGGACTTCATTCAGTCTGGTTAAACCCCGCCCCTTCATGTTCATGTTTTCCTGCCTCCACAGATGTGCAACTTTCTTGTTTATAATATGGTAATGGGTGTAATGTGATGGCCATTTAGAGTTATCTGCTAATGTAATAGATTTGTGAGTGGTACAACACAATGTTAAGCCTTACCATACTCATAACATTTCAACAATCTACACAAGGAAAATAATCCTTCAGTGTTCCCTCAATGCCCAATAAATAAAGTCTCAAACAGGTTACACTACTCCATGCCATCAGACTGAGCTTCAGTTCAAGTGTGTGTTCATTGCCATATAACTGACATACAATAGAACATATGTCAAAGCTTTTTCAGTCGTAGATAAAGTAATAAATAGCAGTAAAAAAAATAAAAATAAAAATAAAACTTCAAATCAGTAGGAACTTGGGTGAGTAATTTGATATAGGAATGCTGGTTTCGAATAATCAGGATTCTGAATTTGTACCAGAGAGTAGTAAAAAGAGTGTTTTAGTGACAGATTTCGTAATTTCTTGCAACAAAACCTGTAAAATATATTAATATGTGGTGGGTAGCTGGTTTAAGCAGAATAATGACTTTATTCTAGTACTCTTCTCTGTTTGTGCTGACCCCTGGTGGTTAGTTGAGGGAATTAAGGAATCCACTTTTTTACGGTGGCCGAGAGAGCTCAACGCACTGCAATTTAAGAAAACACATGCAAATTGAAAAAACACTGCAAATAAAAAAAAAAAAAAACATTTTTGATGCAAATCATCACAACACATGCAAATAATTAAATGATAAACAAATAAACAAATCCATCACAACACATGTATATAACGAAACACGCTGCAAAATCTCACAACAAATGCATATCACGAAACGCGATGCACCACCAATTTCGATAGGTGTAAACCAAGCTCTGGGTGCCTGCTCGGCCTTTGAGAAAATGAGAACTCAGACTGGCCGATCTGGAATCTTCCCCTTATGTCGTCATATGTTGTCATTACGGGAAAGGTCATCTCCCCTTTCTCTGCTTTGCCCGCCAAACATTTACGTTACAGTCGCAATGTCAGCACAAGCATTACAAACAGACTTTTACTATTTTGATTCGACAGCACCGCAACAAACAGTGAGTAAAAGTGTTCATTAATGCCTGATCTGTGATCAGTGATTTATAATGTGTAGAAAATTATTCAAGTTCACACAGACTTTCTTTCTAAATAGTTTAATACTGTTTCTGCATTGCAAATGCGTTGCAATGACGAGATCACTGCATTCACGCGATAAACAGACTGCCTACTCAATGTTCATCACCGCAGCCTTTCATGTGATGTGAAAAGCTCGAAAAAAATAATGCTATAATCAACACTTCCACGATTCGTTAATCTTGACAGCTGTAATAGTAAAAAAAAACATAGTAAAAGTATTTGAGAGGGGTTCCACATGTAATACGTATTTCGAATGCAAAGTTGTCAGCCAATCACAACAAGAGTCTCACAGCAGACACGCCCATTCAAACAGAGCATTCAAACCAGAGGACTAAAATCAGGATATGAAAATGCCTTTTATTTCTAAATTTTAAATGTAAAAATCATACTAACAATATAAGTACACCCCCAGGAAACATTAAAAAGCATAAAAAAATTAAACATAATGGGACCTCTGCGTAGGCTTGACTTTTTGCAGCTTAAATGTTAAATAACTTTTTAAAAATCACTTTCTTCATCTACTCAAAAATGTTAAACATACAAGCCATTTATATATCTGTGATTTGTAAGACATTCTTTTCATTAGTGAATATGATATAGCACTCATACAAATATAGCTGCTACACTTACATTGTTGCATTTTGTACTACAGTAGGACTGTGGTAAATTGACATTAGCCAGCAATGTAAAAAAAAAAAATATATAATAATAATAATAATAATAATAAAATTATAGAAAGATTCTGAAAAAAAAAATTTCCCACTGCAGAGGACTGGTTTACTATATTTAAAGCAAAAATAAAAATAACAAAAATGCAGATACGGCAATGATAGACCAAGAAATGGCTCAGCAGATCAACAGTTACAATACAGTATTTAAATTTTTTTAAAACAAATGTTTTTTTTTGTGAAAATATATGAATTATTATATCTTTTTTAACAATCAATCAACAAGAGTTGGTATAGTTATAATGCATCAAAATTTATGTCATTTCTTCTCTCAAGCTGCCAATGTTTTACATTGATTAAAATGTGAGGAATTTAGACTGTATGGGTAAAAATATAGTCTTAAAAAACACTAAGTGTAATATTCTTCAAGATTCAACTTTAAAATCTGATTTAACGGACATTGTGTACTGTAATCTGGCCTGCAGAGACCACACAGCCTTGACCTGAATAATGTTTCAGTAGTTTCTTCCACGCTGTGCTGCAGTTCAGTACCTCCTGATTGCCTAAAGCACAGAATTAAATATATTAATATCTTAAAATAAATAGTAATGGTAGTAGCAAGTATTCTAGACTTATTTTCCATAAAACATAATTTATTTATTTTTTTAGATATTTGTATATGTATTTAGTCATTTGTTAAACAACTAGATGAATGTAATATATGGAATACCCAGAATGCATAGCCCATCCTGTGCTCTTGTGATCCCCACATTGATCTGGTTTTCATCGCCCACAAAGCCAATGTGATTGGAGAGCCATTCCCTTGAAGGTTCAGGTTCAATCTTGTTGCTGGGGCAGGAGCGAACCATTGACAGAATAACATACCGCCACTCACTGCCTGCAATCACATTATCATGCTCCCTTATTTATAATGAAGCTTGAAGATGACCACAAATATTAATACAATTTTATGTAAAAGTCCAAATACAATAGTCTTCAATAAAAAGCGTCACCTTGGCTCTTTGTAATGGTGGTGACTGTGACTCTCTCCATCTGGGGGTCCTTGGACTTTCTGAGTCCATCTCTGATCTGGGCCACCTGTGCATTGTATGGTGACAGAATGGCAATGTCCTCCTGCCTCACACGGCCCGCTGACACCAGCTGATGACAAATCTCAACCTGCATAAGAACACATTCAAACACATCTGGGCTGCTAATTCCAACTTCTAATTGCTAAACTTTATTTGAAGTATTTTATGAAGTAGTCACAAATACTGTAGGTTCTATTCAGAGTTTGGCGTCTGATGTAAATGGGTTACTGTTTTCTATAGTTTTCATATCTTATCTTTTACTTACAGCTTTTTTAACCTCTTCAATGTTGGCTTTTGAGTTCTCGTTCCCCCGTGCAGTTGGAACAACCAAACTAATCTCATCACCTTGTATGTCTCCAAACAGAATGTGTTTGCTTTGTCTTTTTGTTTCAGTTTTAATATGTAGCACGCTGGTCCGTTCATCCACTTTAGTTATCAGCCTACCCTGATAGTATGCCTCTGATGGGAATTTGCAGATCTCTTCATGCTGAAGAAAGAATCCCACATTAAATGTGTACAGTATGTAAGCATGAATGTGAAGCATGTATGTGTTTGTCTTGTACCATTCTGTACTGGGTGTCAAGCAGTAGTGCTCTATCCATGTAACGTTCAAAGAGAGAGTGTGTCATGCCCAGTCTCCGCACATGCTCATTCTTCACTATCGGACGCAATTGCTTGTGATCCCCCAACAGCACGACCTGCAAGACATGTACCGTATTTTTCTGACTATAAGTCTCACCCGAGTATAAGTCTAATCAGTCCAAAAATATGTCATGATGAGGAAAAAAAACATATAAGTCGCACTGGACTATAAGTCGCATTCATTTAGATCCAAAGACAAAGAGAAAACATTACCGTCTACAGCCGCGAGAGGGTGCTCTATGTTTTCAGTGTAGACTACAGGAGAACTGAGCAGCATAGAGCGCCCTCTCTCGGCTGCAGACGGTAATGTTTTCTCTTGGTTCATTTCTCTCGGTTCCTGTCAAATTAATTTTGATAAATAAGTCACACCTGACTATAAGTCGCAGGACCAGACAAACTATGAAAAAAAGTGTGACTTATAGTCCGGAAAATAAGGTATATATTATTGTATGACAAGGCCAGGAACTGAAAATCATCCAGGTGGATGCTGCACACTGGTGGTGGATGAGGAGATACCCCGTGACTATGTAAGCGCTTTGAGTGTCTAGAAAAGCGCTATATAAATGAAAGGAATTATTATTATTATTATTATTATTAAAACCCTCATGGAAGGTTCTGAATGAATAATTAAGCATAATTCTGTGCAGTGTGTGATTTTCAAACTTTGTTTATTCTGCCTCTAAGTTTCTAGTGTACTGTTTTTAAAGGTGAGCTGGTAAAGAGTTATTTATGTCCAGCAGCTTCATTTGAATTCTCTGTGTAGTGTGCTTTAAAGGGTGTTTTTTAAGGTTAGCTTTCTTCCGAAGCCCAGTTGCAGTACTTTAATGAATAATTTAGGCTGTGCAGGCAGTTGTTTTTTGCAAGACTAGGTCATGTGGTTTGCAGCAAGTTTTACGTCCAGTCTGTATAGTTCATATTATTTTTGACTGGCTTGTTTGTTATGGGTCAAGAGTCACACTGACCTTCTCAGGTTTAAAGCTGACCAATGGGACAAGCGTCTGGGGTTCTGTTGCCATGGCACACTCATCAATGAGGATCTGTCGTGCACTGAGTGTCTTGGTGAGGTTTGGGGAGGCAGCAGCCGTGCAAGTGCATAGAATAATATCATGCCTTTCCAGTTCATGCAAACGTGCAGAATTTAGCAGCTTTTTATATCTGAGGATACACATGCATTTACATAACACACTTATTGTTAAATACGGAGATGTGCTTATGAGAATGACGATGGAGATTATGCTAAAAGTAAAGGAAAGAAAGGGGGAAGACGCATTAGAACTTACTCTTCTATGTCTGCATCTGTTAGTGAATGGGGGTTATGAGCAATTCTTTCATCAAATTTCTTTATTTCTTGAGAGCAGGGGTTATGACTCATTCGAATTCTGTGATGAAGTGATATTTCCCTAGACAAAAGGATGTAAAAATTGAGTACTGTACAGATAAACTATGCAAAAACATTATTCCACAGTGAAAAAGTATTTCATTCCGTTTTGACCCTCTGTACTTAAAATTTCAGCTAGTGACAGTTTTTTTAAGCCATTTCATCATAACTCTTTCATTATAGATTAAATAACAGAGTACAATATCAAATATGAGTACTTGAGCTCAGGTTTTGATCGCTCTTGGCGCAGTGATTTCTGTGATAACTGAAGGTTGCTGCCGGGGTAGGGAAACTCCTGCATCTCCATCTGTCTGCTGTACACGCGTAGTTGCTTCAGCTTATGTCCAAACTTGAGCAGGAATTCTGTACACACAACACAATCAAATAAATACAAGTTTATCCTTTACACAAATTCTAGTTTAAAAAAAAATAATTACCTGCAACTACATCCACAGACTTGTTTGACGGTCCACAGTAAAGTATAACTTCCCTTTTCTCTTTGTCTTTCACATCCTTCAGCTTCCAGGGATTCTTAGTGTTCAGCTGTGAGAACCAGTACACTATGTACGCTCCTACAACTGTCTTTCCTGTTCCTATAAAGAATAAAATAGAGGCACTTTTCAGTCACATTAAGAAACATTTAGGAAAATTATAGTAAAACTCCCTTCCTAAGTCCATAAACTTAAGAGTCTATCTGGGATCTTTAAGATAAAAAACTGTATATGGTTAATGGGTAACCTGGAGGCCCTTGAATGACGGTGAATTTGCTGTTCAGAGCATGCTCCAAAGCTTTAAACTGGCTTTCATTCAGTCGAGGCAGACCTGCTGGTGGTTCCTCTCTCATAAGCACATATAGATATACAGCTGGATTAGAGCCTGTGGATTGATAGAAGCGAAAGTACCTTAAAAACCAAGGGACTAATGAAACCAGTGTAATTTTATACATTTTCGCTCACACTGTGGTGTTAAAATGTATATAAAAAAGAGAAGCTAATAAGACACTAACATCCTGTCTAGGTATATTATTAATAAATAAACAGAAGCATACTATATCAATCTAAAATTGTACTGTTTCTTATGAAGTATAAATGATGATGTAATATACTGTACTGTTTTGCAAAGAACAGTGGGTCTCATTCACATACAGTATGTATGAAATCAGCATTTTAATATTTTCAATATGGGTCTCTATTATAGGGGTTTTATGTGTTTGAACTTGTTTTGATGATGCACACTTGGCATTTCTTAAGGATCTTGCTGTTCATGCTCTCACTCAACATATGACAGTATATGAATTTAATGCATACTTTCTTTTGGAATCCGGTGTCTTAGTGCAATGTTCTTAACAAGTTCATTAGCTGCTGTTAAATTATTCACTGCACTTTCCTTCCGTCTGGATGAATCAAGCAAAAAACAAAACAAAACAACAACAAAAAAAATAGGCATCAATACATATCATGGTTGTCGTAACTTTGCATCTATATAATGAACAAAATATTTTTAAAAACCGATAAATAAATATCCAAAAATTGAATAATGAGATTTGGTGATATGGTGGTTGTGGTGTGATGAGTCTCATGCTTACATCTCTGGAATGAGTTTTGGGATGATCTCCACTGTGAATGTGGCATCCCTCTTGAACTTTGGAATGTTTATGGATGCATATTTTATGATAAAGTGAATAATTTTGGACTTATTCACACTGTTTTCCGAAGGATCCAAACACTTAGTTGTCACACCATGGGCCACCCAAGTGAAGATTTCTGGATCCAGCTCTGACTGATCTGCTTGGTTCTGCTTTCTGCTTCCTCTTTTTCGGATACAGAGCAAACACCTGGCCAGGTTAAATTCAATTGCCCACTTCTTGACATATTCCACAGGCAGAGAGAAAGTTCCAGAGAGTCTGGAATCATCAAAAGATGTAATCCAAGTTATGTGCACATTGTCTATGACAACACAATCACTGTCATCTACAGCAGTTGCCGCAGACTCCATGTCACATAGGGGCTTCCATGTCTCCACATATTCCTTTACATCCTTATAGTAACCTTTGGATGGGCGGTTTGCAAGTTTGGAAAAGCACTTAATAGGATTGTCAGTATGTTCCACACAGATCTCAAAGGTTGAACTCAAACTCAATAACTGTACAGTAGGCACCCAGTAGCCCCTGTCCCTTTCTGAGGTCAGCTGGACCTGCACAGTGTCTCCAGCCTTCAGACAGAGTGCGAAGTCCGTGTAATGATCCGCTTCAGACATAAAAGTGCAATCAGGATCAAATCCAGAGATATGCACTTCACTTGTATCACTGTGATCTCTCACATCTGCTTTCAGTACAAGGGACTTTGCCTCTTCCCACTGTTCATCTCGTACTGCCTCAACAATGGCATGCCAGGTTTTTTGCTGTATCTCTGAACAGAATTTCAAGTTCTGCAGTGGTGTCTGGGTCATGCTCATAGAGTACATTCGTTTTTTCCAAGTCAGTGTCACTTGATTCTTGTCAAATACTGGTTGATCCTCAAGTTGTAAATTGCTGTACTTAACAGGAAGCTTGTCCGGGAAAGTTCCGTTGTCAAATGGAAATGATAGTTTGAAACTTTCACTGTCACGTCGAACAATGGTGACAAAAGCCACTTTGTATGAGCTTTGTTTTTGTAGGTTGACTGCGAGATATAGTGACTCTGCTTTGCTTTCATACTCCCGTGCCCTCATTTCTCCTGTTTTACATTTGTCACACATCAGCTCAATGTCTATCTGAGAGTACTCAACAGGACAATCACTGATAACGGCATGCATGAGCCTCTGGAGAACCACATCTATGTACCGGCGAATGGGTGAGGATGCATGTGTGTATGATTCCAGATTTAACCAATAGTGCCCAAGTAAAGCATCTTTGCAGGAGAGTGAACGAATGAAGAATGCTTTATTGGTAATGGCCCTTAATTGAGCAATTGCTGGAGCTAACTGTGGATGAATGTCATCTGTAGAAATGAGATCAGCCATTCTGTAAAAGTCACATGTCAATGCTGCTGATTCAATCTTTTGCCACACAGATGTAAGAATGACGAAACTGCCAGAGTTCTGCCCAATATCTGAATCCAGACGTTCCTCCAATGCACTGAGGGACCCAAACTCCTCATTTTCTCTCTTCAGTCTCCCAACCAGTTCAGGTGAAGCTGTCACTGGATTGCTAAAAGTGTTCGGTAATGGAGTTTCGTGATTAATCAGCTGATCACTAGCTTTTTGAAACATCAGCATCAGCTCCTCCATCATTAACCTGCACTTGCTGTCTTCTGATGATCTGAGATCAGCAGGACTGTAGCTGCCCATGTGTCCAGAGAGTCTCTTTTGCTTGTGATCAAGTGCAAATCTATAAGCCACGAGGATGCAGCCTTCTAGAGAATCACACTTCATTTCATTTTCACCTGGCTGGATGATGATGCTGTTGGTTTCATTGTAGGACAATGCCCTGCTTGACTTTATGCGGGAAAGCACCAACTTTCGCTCTACTAGTCTGCCTTTTTCTTTATCCACTGTCAGAATTAAGGAGATAGCACGACGATTTTTGCCTGGCATAAAACTCCACATGTTTGATTGTGCAGTCAAGTTCTGAATATTGTTCTGAGACACATAGCTAAAAAAATCTACTTTGTGAACACCAATTTCAAAATGACATTCAGAGTCACTGACAGAGATTGCATCTCGTAGGTGGCTTGAGTCACCATCAGGGAAAGGATGATTGTTAGGGTAAACATCTATAGACTCTGGAGAATACACAGTGAATGTGATCATGTTATTTAGGTCCACTCGATTTCTGTCGATATGAAATGTCAGGTGCGAGGACAAAGGAACTTCCATATGTCGATCACTGATCATCTTTAATTGTTCTGCCATAGGAGGAGCCTGACACCTCAGAGGGGTGCAGAGTTTAGTGTCTGTGTGTTCTGTCAGGAATTTTGACACTTCATGGTTAAACATTATGTTTAACTCTTCAACCATTAGATTTGCTTCTCTCTCCCCTGGCTTCCGGTGTTTATCAGGTTGGGCATAGTTCCAGTCTTCTTTGAGTCGTGCTTTTCGATGGCTTCTGGCAAAGCGGTATGCCACTCTGACACAGTCCTCTAAAGTATCAAATCTTAGCTCGCCATCACACTGACTTACTATACACTCAGCCTCCATGTAGGTCAGCTGCTTTTTAGATTTGACCTTAGAGAGGTAAAATTTCCTTTTTTTGATAAGGCCTGTTTGCTTTTCCACTGTGACAATTAATGAAATGGCTTTGCGATCTTCATCTGGGAGAAGACTCCAATACGTGGTGGCAAAATGTTTTGGGAACATGAATGCAGGTTCTTTTCCAGGATCATAAAAAGTTGCTCCCATCTGTTTTGCGAAGCTATCAAGTGAACTGTCCTTAGACACGAAACTAGCCACATCTGCAACATGAACGCCTATTTCATAGCAGCTTCCCAGATTGTTAACACTAATGGCATCATCCAAGTCTCTAGCTGTGGGTGGATCAACGGTAAAGGTTTGTAAACCTCTGAAATCTCTTCTTTTCTCGTCATCAGTCCCATCAGCTTTCATCTCTAGAAATGTATCTTCTTGCAGTAGAGGTGTTAATTTAAACTCTGATTTTAAAATCTCAAGTCCCTCCTCTAGAGATGCCCCAATTGGTAGAATATCAATAACTTTGCCTAGCGGAAATGAACAGTGTTCTTTCCAGCCCAAAATCTGAACAACAAAAACATAGTACTGTTTTATTTGTTCATCAACATGAAAATGTCCTGTTATTGTCCAATTGCCATTGGCATACTTCCATACTGGAATCAAATTGCGAGTCTCTTTCTTTGTCAAGATGCGTATTTTGGTGGTGTTATTATTGAGGGGTATCATCACTTTTGGCACCAAATTTTTGGCAGTGTTCTGTGTTCGTTTGTGATAATTTTCATCCTCTAAAAAACACACAAATTCAGAGGATGTAGGTTGTCTGTTTGTGTAACCTAAAACTTTCCCAGTAAGACGGCCTTCATGATCTCGTCCAGTCTCAACCACAACTTCATCCCCAGGGAAAGTCATGCCAATGTTTTTCCTTCCTTTAACATGAATGTGTTCAGATGGATTGTCATAGGGTAGTACATAACCTGACTGGTGGCCCTTCATCACCAGTTCTCCATGCTTGTATTTAGCAGGGTATTTCCTTACCAGCTCCAATAGGTTTTCTTTTTCAGAAGAAGAGAATAAAGGTCTTTTTTGTTCATTCTCTTCATCTGATTCCTGTACATCGGAACCATAGTCATCCATCTCTTTCAAAATAGCATCAGTTTCAGCCTGGAGAGGTACAAAAGTCTCAGACATGTCTACCTTTTCTGTCTTTTGAAATTTAGAAATTTCCAATACTTCCAGTTGTAGGATGTCTTGGGTAAAATTTTCTGGTTTCATGCTGTCTTTGCTGATGCAGTGTTTTATGTAAGACCTCCAGATTATTGAGCACTTTCCAAAACAACAAAGAGCACCAGCATCTCCAACTACAATCACCAATGATTGGGCTCTGGTCAAGGCAGTGTTCAATGCACGGATGTCATCAAAAAACTCTGGGCAGCTTAACTCTGACTGAAGAAGCCTGTCTCTTGTCTGAACTGTTGATATTATGATGACCCTGAACTGTTTCCCTAAGGACACAGCAATTTAATGGGAAAGTTATTATTTAGAAATAATAACAATAATAAAACAGTAAATAATGTATGAACAGACAC
This sequence comes from Carassius auratus, assembly GCF_003368295.1. Classification (NCBI taxonomy): domain Eukaryota; kingdom Metazoa; phylum Chordata; class Actinopteri; order Cypriniformes; family Cyprinidae; genus Carassius; species Carassius auratus. Next base: position 20,609,321 of record NC_039244.1, on the reverse strand, counting down.
AAATTGTGACATTATTGTGAAATAAAAGGTAATACTGAGATTATTTCACTTTTTTTCTTGATTAATCAAGCATGTTTCCTGAGCTTCAGCAGACAGTATTGTTTTGAACCCCACAGTACCTTGAATGTTTGCTAAATTTTGAACAGAAACATGAGCTCCTTTCTGGCGAAGATGATTTTTGATGACCTCAAGCTGAAGAAATGAAAGAGAAAGGATGTTTTGGTGATGTATTTGATGATCAGTATTGTGACTTTAACCAAATTCAAGCCTTTAAAAACTTTTATATTATCACTATACTATAATTTTGCAGTGTTTTAAAAATATTTTTTCCTCAAAATGACAAAGAAATTTAAATCAAACCGTTAAGGAATTATAATTAAGAGGAACCAGAATTGTTAAATTTCTGAGATTTCTCATCCCTGCATGATGAAACTAACAGTGGGTTTTTAATTATTGTTCATGGAGCATGTCATCATACAGCAGTTAGAATTCACACAGAATACGTTTTTTCCATTCCAATGCGCAACTTTTCCTTTGTTCTTTTATGTAAACATGCTAGAGAGACGCGTATGATCATTGGACATGAGCACCACATTTTTAAAGTGGTCATATGATGCTGCTAAACAGTCATCCATAAAATGTGCTGCACACTAAATATTTGGATGAACTGTTCTGGAACAGTGATGTAAATAAAACTTTACCACTGATTTCTAGTTGTGTCCTCTTTTGGAAGGCCAAACAAAGTATTTTTGCTTTCACAATGAAACAGCATCTCCACAACATGGCACTGGTGGCAACAACGAAGAATCAAATTTACACCTTCTTTCTTTGAGTGAACATTTAGCAGCATTATGTAAATCTTCCCAGACCATGACGTAGAGATGTGGGGGCATGTTAGAATGAGCCATTTTAGGGGTGTGTGGTTGACTTAACTTTTATAAAGAATATCTCTTTGGGTTTGAGACTTTAGTATTTGCTACTTTACAGATCTTTTTATGCACCAAGAGCTTGTAACACTCCAAAGAGAAAGGAAAAAATTTTAATCGCATCATATGACCGCTTTAAGACTTAAGAGAAGTTCGACTTTTTACAAACAGCGCTGCTCATCAATGTTAGTTCCAATACAGTGGACCAATCAGAAGATCCTGGAGGAGGAACAAGCATTGCAAGCTTTTGTTTACAACAGAAAGTTGGCATGGCAATTGTTTTACTCCCTGGAAAAACATAGTGAAGGAGAAACTATTCTATCTGTTACTGGATAATATCTGAAAAGTGCATCTCGAGACCCTCGCATTCTGCACTGTGCTTTTTTAAAACAATTACTGAGCACTGCGTCTAGCGTTTTTAGATGCAAATATGCATTCTGTGTGAACAGCCACTTACAGTATGGCATTAATAATTTAATTCATAACTCATTTGCCATATGTCCAATGTATAAATGCTTTGAATTGTACCTGATGGCCTTCACTAAGAACACAGATTTGCCTAGGCTCTTTATCACCCCATTCCATCGGCCAGTCTGTCAGAAGCTCTTGCACCATGTTTATCACACTGTTGACCTCAGCAAGATTGAACCAAGACATGGAGGTGGAATTCAGATGGCATTCTCCTCTGACATGCTGAAACATCAGGGGGTGTAACCTTGGGTGGGGAGGGACCTCTCCTTTGGCCTTGATTCCATCACTTACATAGAAGTGAGTGGATACAAAGTCCACTATTTCTGCAGTGGAACGATAGTTTTCGTTAAAGATTACCCTGCTTTTCTTGGCAATGTTACTGCTCTCATCCTGATAGTAGTGGAAGAGACGATTGAGCAATGTGTGTTCTGATCGTTTTTCATCGGTTACAGAAAAAAGTTTTGGAGCCATCTGCATGTGGTCTCCTGCCAAAACCACTCGAGTGCATTTGTCTGCTAAGCCCAGAGCCATAAGTGCTTCACCCTCCAGCATCTGAGATGCCTCATCAATCAGAATATGACTAAAGAATCCTTCAGGAAGCCTCAGCTCACGGAGATGCCTTGTCATCGATGTGGTGGTTATAATGATGCGGTGTGACTCTAGATCAGAGCGTGCTGGGTGGATGAAAGACTGTCTATCTGGAGAGCAAAGACAATATTTCTGAGTGATGTCATCAGTTGCCTTGATGGAGGCCCCACCTCTGTTTGCCTTTATCCTGAGTATTTTGAGGTTTGGGTGTCCATTTGCAATGTATGGATGGAAGTGCTCTCTGACATATAAATCTGCAGAACTACAGGAAACAAAGTTTAAAAAATTGTATTTCTTAAATGTACATTTTAATAGACAGGAGCTTTTATATTCACAGGGGAAATATTGCAAAGCATATCTATACAAATTAAGTGTTGCTATCTCAATTTAAATAAACAACTGATAATATTGTATTTTATGAACACGTAAGCAACTTGATTATCCAACCTGTCCTCCAACCAATACGCTTGTATAGGTCGTTTGTCCAAATCCCTGAAATACAAGCCATCAGAGCGTATACTACAATTGCGCCCCTATAGGTAAAAGGTCGTTTTCATATTACTGTTTTGTACTCTTTTATTTGCCCTCTGGTTTGCGTTTCGTGTAGCTCAGTTAGTAGATTATTGCGTTATACCTTGATATGTAATCATGCTATCATGTGTTCGATCCCAGGGAACAGACGTGTGCGAAAATGTATATGATCAATAAATCATAATTTAGCATGATTTCTGTGAGGGTTAGGTTTAGGGGTGGGGTTAGGTATGGTCATTCAAACGAATAAGCCACCTACAGTAGTAAAATATGTAGGAAATACTGTGAGATCGGTGTAAAACGCCCACACATTGCATTTAAATAAACGTGCGTTTTGATTGGTAATGACGTTATACGTCAATTCATGACGACAGACGCAACGCGAAACTGTCATTATTTTTACCGCAGCTAGAGGGCGCTTAACTTTAAAAAGTAAATATAGGTCGTAATAAATGCTTGCACAAACAACCTAAATGGTCGTTTTTTGTTGGAGGACAGGCTCTAAATTATAATTCTGTTGCTGGATAAGACTGAATAAACTATATAGGAATGCATGCCATGTCTACGTTTGATTTTTCCTTTTCCAGTTTCTTTCTTCTCACATAATAATGATGTAAAATGAACATATCTCAAACGTATTTATAACGTAGAAACTTACCTGTTAGTATATGTGCAGATGAGCACTTTGTTTTTAGAATGTAGGGCCAGCTTTACTGCCGCTGAGGCAAGACAGAGTGTCTTTCCAGTGCCAAATGGCCCATATATCAGCAAGGGAGGAGCCAATTTATTGACCTCGCACTTGCCGAGGATGAAGTTCAGGGCGACTTGCTGCTTGTTGTTCAATTCACACTGTTTGGTTATGTTCACAGGGACACAACAGTTACTGAAGTCAAGCAGAACATTGTGCAAGTCCGGGAGGTGGTCAATAGCCTGGTGTATCTGACAGAATGTCAGTCTGTCCAACTGAAACTGAACCTCCATTTTACACCAGGTTTCTTTCCTCAGCTGTAGCTCAGACACACACTGTGCACACAGATAAAGACCTATGTGACCCTCACCAGCACCTTGTTTGAGCACCAATGCCTCGTACACATGGTTTCTGCGATCTACAGGCACACTGGCCTTTGCTGGTATGCAGTTCACCAAAGCCATCTGCACCCCTCGTTTAAGCATCAGCCCTTCAGGAGAGTCTGGTGTGAGAGAGCAGGATACCTTCAGAGTGGCAAAGAGCTTCCCTGCAGCAGCGTAAAACTTACCATCACCCAACTGGTCAGAGAGAAACACTCTCCCACAAACATTTAATCTACAAGTGTGGAAAAAGAAAACAGGACCAACCATTAATATATTGCATATGTAATCTAAAGGTAAAAACAGAGGAAATGAGCATGCACAATTAAATATCCAATATAGATCAATTATAACTCACTAATAAGGACTATAACCCAATATGAAGCAGATAGTCAGTGTATCCCTACTGATAAACAATGTATTTATTTTTGGCTTGGTTTGAAGGTCACAGAACCAATTTGGGTGAAGACTATATACCTGCCTAGTATTATCAAACTCAGAGGCCATTACATGCTGTGATATCAGTGTCTCTGATCCCTGAATGAGCTCAAATTCATGTGATGAGGAATAAGTAACATTGCAATACAAAATATTAGATGTAGACATTCTATTCAATAAGTAAAATCTCTATGATTAATTTGTTTACAATGTTTCCATCTGACCCATACTAAGTAGTCTTTGACTCCTCTCTATACAAATGATTCAAAAACATCATGAGGGACCAAGGAAAAAATGTCTGTGGTTGTAGATGAGAATATGATATAAAATACGTGGTTGCACTTTATTTTACAGTACGTGTACTAACATGTACTTATAGTGTACTTACAGTGTATTTATCTAAGAAAGTTCTGGTAACGCAAGGTAACTACATGGGGTAGGGTTAGGTTTAGGGGTAGGTTCAGGGTTAGTACCTAGTTATTACATAGTTATTGTAATTACTATAATAAGTACATAGTATGTACATGAGGAACAGGACTGTAAAATAAAGTGCTACCAAATACGTTATTGGACTAAGATAAGCATGTGGTAATATTTACAATTACATATTGGATATTTGTTTCCATAAGGACATAACATCTCTAGGAGGAACAAAACCAATAGTTATAATAGAATCTATCTGTGAACCCAAACCTGAATCTGTTTATACACATCTCCATTTTATCTATACATTATATCAAGATGTGTTGAACTTTGGCCACATTTTATACTATAATTAGAACAGGATTGAATTTGCATTTAAAAAGAAGTAAATATGGCCAAACAATATGTCCTTGATCAAAAAAGATAAAAAGATCCACCTTATTTTTAACAGGCACAGCCAAAATAAAGGTGCAAAAACAGTAGGTTATGCTGCTTGATGTTACAAACTGGTATTTGTTGTTATTTTATTTGAACTTATTATTTCAATCATGAACATACTGGTTAGTAGCGTATATAAGCCTTAACATTCACTGCAGCTGATTCTGAAGATTTAATTGTTTTCAGCATTGTTGTTTTCCTAAACCAGGGATGGTCAATCCTATTCCTGGAGATCTACCTACCTTTAGACTTCAGTTCCAGCCCTGCTCCAACACTCCTATTTGTAATGATCACGTGTTTCTGATGATCTTAAGTAGCTTATCCAGCTGTGATTGATCAGGGTTGGAGCTGAACTTTGCAGGAGGGTAGATCTCCAAGAACAAGACTGGGCATTTCTGGCATAAAAAATTCTGAAACAAGCACTAACCCATAACCCAAGGGTGTTTCAAGTGGTGTATTATTTCTACAAACTATCTGTACCTGCTAATGAGCTCTTCCTCTGCAATTTCCTCTTTGAAAAGAAAGTGGTGTGCTCTCTCTCTGTAATTGTCACGATGAAGTGGGGAACTGTGATCTGCATAGGGATTGAACTGTAGGTTAATCTGAGGTGGTTTGTATTTACTAAGTAACTGCTCCTCCTTCTCCTTTCTGGCAAAGAAGGGCACGATAACCCTGTTTCCACTGTTCCAGCGCTCATCCGATAGAATCTCAGCACATTCGCTCTCTTCTGCCTCATCTGGCTGGACATGGAACTGCTGACCGACTCTCACCTTCAGCTTCCTGAGCAGAACCGGTCGCATATCAAAATCAAATACCAACCACTGCTCATACACACCGGGCCGGAACGAGAGAAAGGACACACTCAGCTGGTAGGAGTGAGAGGAGTGAAGGTGGTGGCCTGCGATGTATGTGATTGGGGGGAAGGTGTTCTTTAAACTGTCACTCAAAGAGAAAACGGCACCATTTTCTGCTTTCAGTAGAGCTACATGAGCCAAAGACCTCTACACAAACACAAATACACACAAGAAAACAATGTAATCAGTAACCAGTGTGCAATACGGCTGAGTGTAAGATGATGCTGGTTAATGCAGGTTCTGATTTCTGACCTCAGTGGTGATTGTGAATTTCCACCTGATTTCACCATCTTCTTGTAAACAGTCCAAACAGAGATTCTCATCATGTGTAACACACACATCATCCACCTGCTCAGAGATCTGCAAAATATACATATATGTGTCTAGATGTACACATTTTATTATGGATTTTGTTCCATTTTAAGTTAGTAGGTAAGTAAAACAATTCAAGTGATAGTTTACCCCAAAATGGAAATTCTGTCATCACTTACCCTCAAGTTCAAAAACCTGTATAAGTGTCTTTCTTCTGTTGAACACAAAAGAACAGTAACAGAACTCACAGCCATTGACGTCCATATTATACTGCGAAAGTCAATGGCTGCTGTTATCAATATACTTAATAATATTAAATATTTTGTATTCAGCAGGTGAAAGAAACTAATACAAGTTTGAAACAAGTGGAGGGTGAGTTATGTATTACAATTTTCATTTTTGAATTATTTTACTTGGCCACTAACTTGAAAAATAACTAAATTGTATCTTTAAAACGTTAGTTGTAAAGTGTTGGATTAAGTGCAATTTGGTTGTGTAGATTTTTTTAATTTTACTTACAATAAGAATCTCATTGCTGCTGCATCTGTATTCTTCCAGGAGTTTCTCCTGGTAAGATGAAGGTTCATGAGCGCTCGACTGACCATCTTCTTGCCTGCTATGTTCATCCAATCGCTTTCTCTGAGTTATTAGATGAATCAGTGTTTTGTGATCAAGGTTTGTGTGTTTTTGTAAGTTCCACACCGCGGCTTCTTCTGGGCTACTGGCAAAAGTGCAACGGTTGTGATGCATGTAGCACCCGACATCCTCCTTAAAGTACCAACACACTTCATATCGACTAGGTTGTGGGTGAGTGGGCCGCACAGACACAGGGCTCCATTTGTGACCTCTGACCTTTGCTCTGACTAGCAAAAGACTGTGAGAACAACGGTGAGGTGTTGCAATGATGGAGTAAGAAACGTGTGACTTTTTATGAGTACAGACGTTACAAGCAGCTCTCAGCTCATACATCTGCATAAACGCCTGCAGCTTAGCATCTCTAGACTGTACTGTAGACATTTTCACAGATTCAGACATGAACGCCTTCAGCTGGCACTCACAGTTTCAAATGCTGCTGTAGATTCAGCCTAAGGTGAGGAAAGAGAAGAACACAGCTCATCAGATGACCCTTGTAGTGCTCACATTAGAGAGTATGCAAATATAACTCCAGCTTATTGAAAATCCTGCTATATTTTGACCTTTGAATAGCTATAGGGAAGTAGAAAGACAAGCATTCTGTAATTGTCAGACAGAGTTGTTCTTGTCATGTGAGAAAGAAAATGTGGGGGTGTACAAATGCAAGGTCAAGATTATCATGCACAGAAGACAAAACAAGACTTCTTTTCCCATTTGACAAGTGCTCACAACGTCTAGCAACCAGATTTAAATGGCATGAAAAAACATGAAAACAAGGGAATTTAACTCCACAGAATCTTTTTTTTTTTTAGGTCAGGTAGCATTTAAACTGATATTACTGTAGTTAAAACCTCTTTAGTCTGAAGCCTGGATGTTTTAAGACATGTTAGGATTATTTCACGTCAATATGACAGTGTATAAAAATGGCTTTAGATCATGTAAGGACTGTTTCAGGTCAGTGTGTAATGAAAAACTCTCCAGAAAAACTATGCAAAGTACATTACCTTTGTAATATTGCATTACACAAAAAAATTGCATACACATAAGAATTAATTTCATTGCATATTTATATTCTGGTACACACACAGGGGAAAGATATCAAAGCACATTGTTTATTGTTGGGCAGCCCTGTCTAATTATGAGGCGATTGCTTCAGCCTATAGAGTAAATACAGATTTTTTTATTAGTGCCCAACACTAATACTACCATCATATATCCTCATGTCACAAGTACGCAGACGGTTTTGTGCTGGCACCAGGAAATTATACCAGTTTGATTACTTTTGAATAGTCAGGTTCCAATTCAAGTCAAGTCAAGTCACCATAATTTATATGGCGCTTTAAACAAAATACATTGTGTCAAAGCAACTGAACAACATTCATTAGAAGAACAGTGTGTCACTATTGCAAAATGACAGTTAAAGGCAGTTCATCATTGAAATACAAGGTTGACCACTTCAGACACTAAAAATAAATACACATCTTACCACACATCACATTCCACACATTCACTGCCATAGAGAGATGAGAAAGAGGGTGTTTATAGGAGGAACAGCTATTATTTCCTGATTATGTTCACCAATGAAGGGAAAGTTTTCCCAATAAATGTGCAGTGAAATTGCACTTTTCACGTTGTAAAACGTTTTGTAGTGCTTTTATGTAGCCTCTATTAAAGCGTAATAAAGAACAGTCGGAGAGCCGTTGTCCTCGTTTTAGTTCCTTTTTCGATTGGATTTACTAAGTTTTCAGACGTTGGTTTGGCTTATTACGACAAAATAACAACAGTTAGTCTTATTGCTTATTATTCTGCATGATGCTGTTGTAAATTAATCTTGCACTTGCTGTTGGAGTGTCGCATCCAACGGCTGATAAAAGAAACGACAATATTGCATTAGCGCGCGCTTTGCAATTAGATGCCTGACGTAGAAGGCACGCCTGAAACAGAACGGTACTCATCTTTTCCATACAAATAAAACGCTTAATTCATTTTTTTAACATACCTTTACATTTTTGAGTAGAGAAAAGTGAGGTCACCTGAACTTGAACACCTATCCATCACGTGTACACAACGCAAAGCCAACTTCATCATCCTGTACTCATCATTACCGTATTCGTCTGAGTTTCGTTTTCCTGGGAGTGGGAGGTGATCGTCATGGATCACGTTTGCCCTTCCCCTTTTCTATTTGCATAAAGAGAGAGCGAATGTAAAAACAAATGGGTGTCCTTCCATCTACATGTCTGTCTTTCTCATTCACTTGTTTATAATATAAGACAGTGGAAGTCACGCCCCTTAAGATCAGTGTAGAATAATTTTAAACAAATATTTAGATATACAGTAGACGTTTTGGATGTGCACGATAATTATGCACAAGCCATTGTGTTTTTAATAGGAAATCAATAGAAACATCTGCTAATTTGGTTGCCCGATATGGAAAATATCGAAAGAGAGGTAAGATGACCTCTGGGTTACACTGACCTGGTGTAAGAAGACCCCTTGTATACAGTTTTAGAGAATGTGTGAATTTTATTAATCTTATTAATATTAAATCTATTTTTAAAGCACAATCCCGGTAAATGAGAGTAATCTAAAATCTAATCTAAAAGGTAAAAATGTTCAGTTGTCCATGGTTTAATTGAAGATATGATATAATAGCAACATAGTGAATGCAAATTCAATGTTGAACCTAGGTTATACATTTTAAAGAAAGTGAAGATGTCTTAAAGTAACATCTAATTGGTGGGAATATTAAATAATAACCACATTTATTGCATCTTAAAAGTGTCAAATTTGATCTTTTTAAAAATAAAAAAACAATTTCTACTCCACAAATTCTTCATTAAAAAATGTACACAAAAACTTTGATATTCAGAATAATGCAATGCCATAGATCACTGTTTTTCAGAAACACAATTACACAAAATTAGATTATTTAAACCTCAAAACTGTTTCGCTGACAAATGTTGATGTTCATGTAAAGTGACAAAATGAAAAATTGTGTAGACATTTATCAAAAGTGCTGGGATTACATTATGTTATGTTATTCTATGTTTAAGAAAAATAAATAAGGTTGGGTATCTGTAAACCACTGCACAGGAAAAAGAACCAGATTAGAGATGTTCAGAAGAAAGACAATTTTATTGTACAATATTGGAATGTTACATGCCACAAAATATGCTGTATGTTTTGAGGACCAAATTACATTAGGACGAAAATACATTAAGGGTTAAAGATTTCTTCACTTTGACTTGCTATACTGATCTGGGGATTGGTCATGATGATTTAAGATTCTACAGAGCTAAGCATTTTCATAAGATCATATAGACTGCATAATATTGGGGCTGAGCATCCGTGTCTTTAAATCATATGCACATCTCAGCTTGCTATTTATGAATAACCCCTTAACCCCTTCTTGACCATGGGTGGCCTACTACACTAAATCTGTATTGCAACATAAGTACATTTTTGAAGCAAATACAGGAACCAAAAAAAAATCAATTTAAACGTTAAATGTTTTCAAAGCACTTCCTTTTTGCATCTCCAAAAAAAAAAAAAAAAAAAAAACACTATCTTTCCAATCCATTTATAAAAAATATTGTAAGAAATTGTAACTGCTAATAGTTCATTGACCCATGTGTAGGTAACTGTTACACCAGTAGATGGCAACCTATGAATCACTTTGAGCCAGACTTGATTATAGTCTAGTCTAAGGTTTAGGAACATTTGTTCCTCCCTACAACATTTAGTAAGTCTTGTTCAGAATCTGGAACTATTTTGACACATTTAAACGTTATTCATTTCACTCCACTTATGGAATTATTTAGGAAGGGACTTCCCATTTTCATCCCATCAGCGGCATACAGAGGCATGTTTTAGATAACAAAAAGTGCCAGTTCCAGTGAATGTTTTTTTGTGAATGCAGTGTTTAATTTCTACACCACTAATGGCAAGTAATGGAATTGCAATCTGTTTCAGCGACCCAACCACCAGTTGTGTGTTTGAGCTGGGACTACTTTTTTTATCCTAACGATGAATTGTGCACTGGAAAACACACCACTGCTTTTTACAAATCCTTAGGGTGCTGCTAACAGTGAAGACATTATATTGTGCACTTTCAATGGTGCATATGTTCAGGATGCTCAGCTCATTTACTACCTGCTCTATAGAGCGCATGCTTTAGTAAATCTTTAAAGGCTTCAAAATCAGACAACCTGCCATTGAGATATGTCAGTGAATGGAAAATATCCCTTACCAAAAAGAAGTATACTTCAAGTTTATTAAGTATACTTAAGTAAAGTTCAAGTATATTTTTAAGTATACTTCATGTAGCAAGTATACAAATATCAGTGTTCTATACTTGTAACTGTACTGTTTCAATACTCCTTGGGACCAAATGGGCCCACTTATAATATGTTATATTATATATAAGAGTATACTTTTAAGTATAACAGTAGCAAACTTTGAGAACACAACTAGTTTACTTCTTTGTTTGTAGTTTGTACTGCAATTATACTAAAAGTAAACTTATACAGCAGGTTTACTCATGGTTTACTAATTAAAAACTTCTTTTTTTATTCTTTTTTTTGGGGGGAAATTCTGTGCAGAAGATGTGTACTAGCGCCCTCTAATGTATAATATTAAAAACATGGATTCTAGGAGTAAAGCTCAAATATATTTTGATTTTTTTTTTTAAGTATAAGTCAAGTATCATTAAATGTCATTTTAGGTATACTGTATTTTTGAGGAGTACATAAAGCCCATTTCTGAGAAGTAAATAAAGAGTAACCTAAAAGGATACTTTCCTATTTTAGTTTAAAAGAATTATAGCACACTTGAATAAACTTCTTTTTCATAAGGGATGAGACAAGGATTGTGTTTTGGGTTTTAACGTTTCAATCCCTTTGTCAGGCTTTTCAACATTGATCTCTGCATGAGGAGGTTGGGAACCATTTCTACAAGAGGGCAAAGAAACGGCATCACATAGTCCTTAAAAATGCCACCACCTCTTGAGCCTTCCTTTTCATTTTTTAACTTCATAATTTCTTCCTCAAGGTTTTCAGCTTTCTGCTTAAAGCCTTTCTTAAACATCTCTTCCTGCTCCTTCAGTTTGCTCTCAATGGCTCTGTCTTTCTCCTGCTGCTGCTGCTCCAGCTCCTTGTTGAACTTCTCCTGCATCTGTTTAACCATGTCCTCATGCCTCACTTTCTCAGTCTCCATCATTCGCTCATTCTCAATTCGTTTCTCCTCTTCCTCTTTCATCTTCTGTTCCAGAAGATCCGCTTTCTCCTTCTGCTCTGAACATTCAGTCAAGATAGAAAGAGAATGAAATGATCGGTGATAACTTAAACTCTAAGCAATTCAGATTTAAGTGTTTAAGGTGGCTACATCTTGTGCTTCAAAAAGCCTAATATAAACTTACTTTTCATTTGTTTCTCATTCTCAGTGAGTTTATTATCCATGCAGAGGATGCTGTTTGCTTCAGGTTCCCGTTCTTTCAGAAACTCTTCCAGCACAGCCTCAGCCTGCACATAAACATATCTTAGACCAGTGGTTCTTAAAGGGGTCATATGATGCAATTTACATTTTTCTTATCTCGTTGGAGTGTTACAAGCTCTTGGTGCATAATGAAGATCTGTAAAGTTGCTAAAGACTAAAGTCTAAAATCCAAAGAGATGTTCTTTATCAAAGTTAAGACTCTGCCACGCCCCCTAAAATGGCTCAATCAAACACACCTCCACACCTCTACATAACTATGTGGAAATATTTGTGTAATGCCGCCCAAATGTTCACACAAAGTGTGGTTTCAGTAACACAGTTAGTGTTGAAGCAGTCATGTCAGGGAGATGCCGTGTGTATCTATAGGCAAAAGCAAAAGCACTTTATTTGGCCTTCTGACAATAAATGCATTTAGGAATCTTTAAGATTATTTTCAACAGAACAGCATGCATTTTATGGACGGCCGTTTCATGAACCTAGAAGAGGATGTAATTCTGATTTTGCTACGACATTGCAATCTGGGCTTCAGAATCAGCTACTGTAAGAATGTTTTGTTTTTAGTTTAAGTATTTTCTATTGACTGTTTAAATGCAGAGTTTTGTGTGTTGTGTGTGAGAGTACGGTGGCTTGTCTATTGCAAACACATAAGATCTGTCTGTCACTCCACTCTGTTCCCCTTACGGGCTTGAACTGATGGTAAAACTAAGGACAGTATTAACAGTCTTTACATTTATTTTGAAAGATGAGTTTGAGAGAGGCGGGGCATAGAGGACCTACAATAATGAACAGTATTTTAAAAAAGAATGTGTGTTTTTACATTAAAGCATGTCGACATTCTATTACATCAAGTACACCAAATAATGATCTTTAAAAAAGCTTCATATGACCCCTTAAAATCAAGTACTGGGGACATGCTAGACTGGATTGTGAACACAGTTAAAGTGTAAATGCAGATGTGCTTTCATTAACCACAAAATTCAGTTATAATGAATGAGGCTAATAATCATATACATCACATGTGGATTTTTTTTTAAATATTTGAAATAGGCAATAGACATTGCACTTTTGTGTAACCTGGTGTAAAAAAAAAAAAAAAATCAGATACTTCAGATGCATCTACAGAACATATGTCAATGCCAGATATAAAGAGAGCCTTATTGTTTAGATGCAATTGAATCACTTACTCTCACAAATAGAAACTGAAAGTGTCCTTACCCTTACACCTTTGTTGGGTTCTTTGCGGTACTGTTCAACAATGGTGTCTCTGTCTCTTTTATAGAGTTCATATCCTCCAGCCTGACTGTATTCTCCATCCTGCAGCCGTTTATTCATGTCCACAAACAGATTCTTCAGCAGGTCTCTGCACTTTTTCTCTGATGCCATCTGATTATCTTGCAGCAAGTCTGCATAGCACACACATACAGCTTCCTATAAACACATAAAGCAGATATAAATCTCAAACATACATAAGTAAACTTTCACAAAGGCTGAAAGTATAAGAAATGGTGTTTGTATACATTGCTGTGTGAATTAGTTGTATTAATCTCATGGATGTAATTTATGTGCTAACCAGACAACACATGAAACAATCTCTAACTTGACACATCCAGTGAGATCTATAATACTTGCAGAAAGCTACTATTCCCATTCATTACAATGACATTAATCTCCCAGTTACATATAAACTAGGATGCAAGCATAAGTGTACAAGTATGAGTCGATTTTATGCCTTTTTAACTCACCTCCAGTTTTTTCAGGTATTCCGTTTTTTCATCTTTGAATGAGCGTTTCGTGAACTGAGAAATGGCCAGACTGCTGAGTTTCTGGTGCTCACAGGTCAAATATTCTATACTGATTGGTAACATATTTTTCACCTGTAAAAACATAGTGTGCATTTACTTGAAGGGTATTTGTGCATTAATTGAAACTTTTCAAGCCAAAATGGGTGGTTCTGATTTTGGAGACATATTCAAAATATTTGAATGGGATTATTAAAAGGAGCATTTGGATGCGATTTCAAGTTTTCCTTTCTCTTTGGAGTGTTACTAGCTGTTCTGGAATAGAAAAGATCTCTAAAGTTCCAAAGACTAAGATCTCAAACCCAAAGAGATATTTTTTATAAAAGTTAAGACTAGTCCACGCCCTCCTAAAACGCCTTGTTTAAACACGCCCCACATGTCTATGTCACAGTGTTGGAAGATTTGCATAACACCCCCAAATGTTGAAGCAAAGAAAAAAGGTGTAACTGTGTCCCGCTGTGGTATTGTTGCATCTGCCGGTGTTCTGGTGTTCTTAGGAATAATGCTATCTATTAGATTTTGCTACCAACACTGTATTTCTCCTACTGTAAGGTTAGGTTGAGGGTTAGGGTAGGTGTACATGTTAATAAAGCCTTGCACCTTATTAATTTCATGGTGGAAGCATTTTTCGCTATCGAATTATGCTAACATCTGTTTTAAATGGAGGTAGCGAAAGTGTGGTTAAGTTGTATTTACAACACTGTTCCAGAACAGTTCAATCCAAATATTCAGATTTACGCTGCACATTTTATGGAGGACTGTTTCCTGATTCTGGGAGAGTAAACTACAATGCCGGCTGTTCTGACTCACAGTCTGTAAGTATGTTTACATATGTAAAGTATTTGCCACTGATGATTCAAATGCTAGTTTTGAGCAGTGTAGAGTAGCGCTTGTTGTTTGTTGTTTCTCTGATCACTAATGCGGACATGGTTGTATGTTTACGTGGCGCGATGCAATGCAACGCGTAAAAACTGACCAAGACACCGTATGGAAAGGGGCATAACATTTCCGTCACAAACTTGGGACATTCGGCCAATCACAACACACTGGATAGCTGGCCAATCAGTGTACACATCGCTTTTAAGAAAGATGAGCTTTGTAAAAACTATGCATTTCAGAAAGGCGGGGAATAGAGGAGAAACCATAATGTACAATATGTGGAAAATAAGGTTTTTGACCTTAAACCACATAAACTCATTTAATTGAACCAAATACACATTAACAAACATTACCATATAAAAATCAACTGAACTAAATCAGAATGTGCATGCCTCACCTCTTCCATCCCTTTCTGATATACTTTCAATGCTTCTTGAACAGCAGCCTGGTTTTCTTGATTTGCCAGAACAACCACTGCATTGTCCAGACAGGGCACTTCACCACTGCTGATAGTGTCTACATAAATCTCAACTAGACGGCCAAGCACTGATAACATACACAAAAAGTTAAGAGAACAATAAATGCTCCACAGTATCTTCAAACCACAGGTGAAGAGTTTAACTAAATACATTTTTAATTTGTTTCTTTATTTGTTTGATTATCAAAAGAGTATGCTGTATCTGAAATGTGTTTAAACACTGAAATTAACTAAACTTTTCATTTGGTAGAATACTCACATTGGCCAGTAACTATGTGTCCTCCTTTCAGTCTTTTCACAGCACTGTTTACAAAAATATGGTGACAAAAATGCCCCGTGACCTCCAGAAATTGTTGTGCAAGGTCCTTGTCTTGTAAGATCTCTAGGCGTGTCATGTTTTCCTGGGTGGTAACAGGAAACGGGAACACAAAACACTTCCGGCTAGGGAAATAACGCTTGATACATTCACGAGGCAGATTGTAGTCACTAATTTTCCTACCCACACCTGAAAAGAGAACATCATTGATTTGCACAAATGCGTACAGCTGATGCATGTATTGTGTGTACTGCAGTATCTGTAACATCTGTATCATACCAGTTGAGTATGTAGTATAGATTGCATGCATCAGTGGTTATGTCAAAAATCACACTGAACGCATACTGTATCATGCGTCAGTAAGCCTATGCCTGTTTATATTTACAATGATTTTTAAATTCAGATTCTGCTCCAGAAAAGAAATTAATCCATCTGATGGGCAACTAACTATTTTAAGCCTACCTTTAGCTCAGACAGTTGAGCATGGTTCTAGCAATGCAAAAATCATGGGTTCGATTCCCATGGGAACCAAGAACTGATAATGTAGCTGGAAAAGTATGCAAGTTGTAAAAAAAGCATCTGCAAATGTGTCAGTGTACTTCTGTATAAAATACCTTTCTTCAGATTGAGGGCAAATTCAAGGTAACCGTCATCTGTCACTTTTTTCCCATCAATTTCTAAATCCAAGGTGAAATCTCTCACAACCCAGGTGAATGATGGGAAAAACATCACAAACTCAGAATCTTCCCCTTCCTCCTCATCTTCTGCTTCTGCTGACCTGATCTTGATGTTCTCAGCAAGCTCAGCAACATAGCTGCAGCACATTAAGAAATAACATCATCTTGTAAAGTGGTTTGTAAAGAGGAAGTGGTTTGTTTGGCAAGTTAAAGGATACTGCAGCTTTTCCACTGCAGTGTTATCGATGGTGCCACGGCTGTTGTACACCAATGTGCTGCTGAGCAGAACGGCCAGACAGAAGATCCAGCCGTCATTCTTAGAGTCTCCCTGAAACACAGAGTGTCTTCAGATCACAGCAACTTCATTCAGAACACAATACAACTTAATGCTGCTCCTTCCTAGGTGTTTATGGCAAACTGAGACTGGGAAATTATTAGCAGTAGTTAGTGAGTCGTGACTGTGCTCACTTTCGCCACGTCACCAAGTCCCTCTGTGTCCAGCAGCACCAGAGTGTGTCCTTTTTTTTTAGGATGAGGGACACACCATATCCAGATGCCTTTGGTTTTTGATTCAATAGTGCTGCCAAGAGCAAAACCTGAGACAATCACATTATTATTATGCAGTACTGTTCAGATATTGACAGATGTACACACATTTAGCTTCTATATTCTCACTATCATATTAACATAACAACATTTTTCTCTCACCGGACTGTTGTCCCGCCAGGCGATTCATAAGGTAAGACTTCCCCGTACGGTAGAGTCCCACCACAGACACCACCACCACTGGCTCATGGATCGCATCCAGAATTTCTTTGCCCTCTTTCTTCACGTGTAGCTTCCCATTTTCATCGTTTTCAATGAGACACACCGGAGCAGACATGTATTTACTACAAGACATGATCCTAAGTAAAAACCATACAGACAAAATTAAATAGACTTACCCTACAGTGTGCCATATATTGAGACAGTTTGTTGCCTGTGTTTCAGCATAGCTGTGATGAATTGCATCATGGTATTACAACTCTTGCTCAAGTGATAATTAATTATTACCGATTACCTTATTTAGAGGCAGGTGAAGTCCACATGGAATGTTTCTAAATTTGCTGCAGTAATTGAAGAAAAATTGCAAATCTTTAATACTGCGTAAACCACTGCATCAACATACAGTTTAAGAGAAACAGCTAAAAAACATCTTCTCTAGTCCTCTGCTCTATGCAAGGTATGGACTGGGAAAAAATGCATGCTCACTGGCCTATCCATAATGCAGGAATAGAAAGTGAAAGTCTTTTCAAATTCAGTTCAAGATGAAAAACAACAATTTATCAGTTATCTCAAACCCTGCTTGTAGGCTCTGTAGAATAATAAAACATATTCATGATTATCTTTTATTTAGATAGAAATTTTATTTTACGGTCATAACTATTCTTTTTTTTCTATAGAAGCACTTCCCATCATTCATTTGCATTAGAGCTCGAATAATAGCAATACAGAAGTGTAATTTCTCCACAGTTGAATAACTGGAGAATATGAAGAATATGTGTTTCGTAGCTGTTTAAGCATCGCTTTGCTGCCCCCTGGCTACAGTATCATTTACAGCTCTTTTTACAGTTTTTATTAGAATTCAAATTATTGGACTGTATGACTACTATGTGTTTTAAGGTATTTTATTTATCATATATGCTAAAGCAATTTAAAGAGGAGAAAAAATTAGATCTTACCTCTGTTTGCCTTCTGATGGTTCAGACTGAAGCTTGTGCATAAATACTAAGGGGTTGTGGTGGTCAGATGCGTCTCAGATTGCCCTCCCAGAAAGTCGTTAAGTGGGGAGATTTCCTGGAAATCATGCTGCTGCAGAATTGACTTCGTGAACAAAGTCAGCCAGGGGCGGTTCAAGGGTGAGTAGTTATCCCAGGCTTAGCCCAGAGACAGCAGGGCAGGGGCGTAGCCATCATTTCAGAAGTGATGGGGACAGAAATGTTAGCAGTAAAGTTGTGAAATATTTTTACTATTTAAAATAACTGCTTTCTATGTATATGTATATGAATATCAGTTCAAATGTAATTAATTGCTGTGATCAAAATGTTCCATGATCCTTCAGAAATCATTGTAATATGCTGATTTGCTGTTTAACAAACATTTTATATTTATTATTAACAATATTTAAAACTGTATATATATTTAAAAAAACAGGAATCTTTGATGAAGGATCCAAACATCAGGATTTATGTGAAATAAAAATACAATAATATATACATGTGTGTGTGTGTGTGTGTGTGTGTGTGTGTTATATTATTAATATCTATTTTTAAATAAATTATTGAAATTATTTTTTTTAATCAAGAATGGCTTAAATTTATCAACATTTATGATAAAGATATTTATAATTTTACAAAGGTATTCTGTTTCGTATGAATGCTGTTCTTATAATAAAAATATTTTTAATTTAGTTATTTATGTTTACTTATTTGTTATTCTTGTTGGCTCTTTTGGTGGTTGGTGGGATAGCATCACCCGGGGGGATTTTGTTTATTATTTTTTTTTATCCCCACAGGTAGACACTGTTTGATGTGCAGAAAGAAAAGCATTTGTTCTAATAGAAATTATTTTAATGGGCTCACGTGGTGCTTAAACTACCTCTTTTGGGTTATTTATAATTTTCGACACTGCTGACACCCAGCAATTGTTCAGCGGTTTATGTTAAGCGGGTGATTTCTGGGAAGCCTATGTAGCCATTATCTCGAGCGAACCGAACCAGCTTATTTTCACTTTCACTCTTGCAAAAGACTCATGGAACAAAAATAAATAATTTAAGACGGGAGGAGCCTCGGACAATCGAGTTTGTTCGGTTCTGTATTTAATAACTGAATAGCCTTCGCTTTCTGCTGTTAAAACAAATCGCTTTGCTGACGGTCCGCCTGTCTTTATTCTTCAGTTTATATATATATATATATATATATATATATATATATATATAATATATATATATATATATATATATATATACATACATTTCTCTCTCTGTGTGTGATTATGCAATTACTAGCTAATCATTATGTTTTGTTTGTTTTTTCTTTCGCAGAGTCATGGCGTGTGGAGGGCTTATGTCTGCTCCGGTGTGTCTCATTGAAAATGATGAAAATGGGAAGCTGCATGTGAAGAAAGAGGGCAAAGAAATTCTAGATGGGATCCATGAGCCGGTGGTGGTGGTGTCTGTGGTGGGACTCTACCGTACGGGGAAGTCTTACATTATGAACCGCCTGGCGGGACAACAGTCCGGTGAGAGAAACTTCTGATAAGATAACTGAATATGTGCAAAATGGTAACTTCACTAAAAGGAGATAATTTCGTTCATGTATACAATAAATATAATTTAATAATAAAGTAAAAGGTAAAATGTGAATAAAGGATCTATGCTCATTTTTTTATACTCATGGCATACTTGCCAAAGCAACAATAAAAAAAATAATAAGCGCACTAAAGCTGAAATTATTAAGCAGTTTGCCATTATTATTCTCTTTAAAAGAAGAAGAAATAGAGAAAAAATATTTCTATATTGAGAAAACATCAGGTTGTGTTAAAAACACGCAGGAACCCATATTATGTGGTTTGCATTTGACAAAAATAAAAAATTTAAATTACGTCACAGATAAGATATCATGGATTCGCTTTTCTTAGAAATAGTAGGCCTATAGGGCTCAGCATTAAGCTTTGACATGAGCTTGTCCTTTAGACAAGTAAATAAATCATTCTTTTTTTTCTTTTTTTGGAACAAATGTAATTTATTCTGAAACTGTCTTGCCAGTGCTTTGTTTTAATCAGCATATTTTTGACATTTGCCGCTGATTCACTGATTCGTTCAAACGGCTGATTCATTCAATAAATAAAGATAGTAACAATTTTCCTAAATTGCTCACTGAATCATTAACTCATTAAATTAACTCATTTGAATCATTAACTCATTAATTTAGTAGCGAAAGAAGGCTGAACATTGTTTGGAGATGCGGGACTGTTCTGCCATGGCTTTGCTTACAACTATTTATGTGAGCGAAATGGAGCAAAAACTATCCATAATTAGTCTAAAATATAAGTCAGTTAATATTGCTTGTTTATTTAACTATAGTTGTATAAAATTAATATCACATTTGCAATCGAGCTGAAAGTTGGGAAAACATCACTTCTGGTCGTGTGATGTTCCATATATTATAGCATATTTATATATTTTTAATTAAGTACATGTTTATTATACTAAGTAAAATCACAACCTATCACAAAAGCTCAATGAATCTCCACCAGAAGTGATAGTGCAATGTAGCAGATTACAAATACAGTAACAATTTCTTACCAGTGTTTCATGAATAAGCTGGATCCTTCATGACTCTACCATGGGAAAGAAGAAATAGTTTACTGAAAAGTTCTTAAAAAGCATCATTTCATTTTATACAAATTCTTCAAACCAGTGGTTCTCAAACTTTTTATACCAAGTACCACTTCAGATATTGTAAGTACGACCATAATGACCAACATTAAATTTCAGCAGCATAGTAGGCCTAACTATTCATCTACAGCTCTGCAGTTTAAAATGAGGCAGTTTTATTCCTAATAAGAATATTTATTGTTGTCTGCCACTTTACCATTGTAAATACACAGTTTGAACATTAACACTGCACTGTGCTTACATACAGGTAAATGAAAAACTTAAATAAAATTATATTAAAATGGGTTGTGACAAAAGTTACATAACTGTATGGTACTTAAATAAAAAAAAAAAAAACCTTACTCAAAGATTAAATTAAAATGTATTAACATTAATTTATATTTAAGTTAGTTATTCCCCTGCGTAAGGGACCTTGACACTTTGAGAACCACTGCTTTACCTAATTTATTTTTAAATAAATTTTCATTAATTCATTTAAATTGTACCAACATTTGCAATTATATATTTCAGAAAACACTTTGAGACTATTATAAGAATAAAAACATATATAACACACCTGGATTCATATAAGGAAAATGTGGACAAATCTCTAAAAGACAGACATTAACACATAACTTACCAGCAATACAACATCAGATGAGCATCTAACTTGAGCATCTGTGATAAAGCAATACAAAAATACACACACAGGTATTTATCTTCTGCAGGTTACATGTCCTTGAAGTGACCCATTTCTAAACTCTGGTAACAATATAACTCTTTTCAAAAGATAATAAAGATTCACTTACCTTATTTTACCAGGACCTCACAGAACTCATCTGACCCTTCTTGTGTCGACATTACAGTTTTTGCTCTCCACTGACATACCACAACTCAAATTCACTCAAAAAAAAAAAAAAAAAAAAAAACCATTAATAGGCAAATTTTAAATAATTCAGGACAGACCAAACAGTTACAACGAGCAGCAGCTCAAAATCAGCCGCCTCACTCACAGAAAGACACATATTTTCAAATTTAGAAAGGTGCAAACCGTTTCATTGTCCAGTTTCCTGAATGTAAATTCTCTTTCACTTGCCCTATCACAAAATACACTTGTCCCGGACAAGTGGACAAGCGTTAATGTCGAGCCCTGGTACATGTTTTTTAAGAGAAAACTGACTTGAATTAAAAAAAAAGATATTAAATTTCTTCAGTTCTGGATTGGTGTCTGGACTAAAAGATTTGTTTGTCATTTTGAACAACCTTATTTGTAATTGACTTGACTTGATAATGCGATTGTCTCAGGCTTTGCTCTTGGCAGCACTATTGAATCAAAGACCAAAGGCATCTGGATGTGGTGTGTCCCACACCCTAATAAAAAAGGACACACTCTGGTGCTGCTGGACACAGAGGGACTTGGTGACGTGGATAAGGTGAGGAGGAATGAAACAAAGCATCCATAGCATTGTGATTTCTATAAAGCAATATAATCCACCATCAGTAGATGAGAGGCTTCACTGCACAGAATTATTAGGACTTTACATATCACTTCTAAACTGGATGGCCTTTGCTACTAAATCTAAATAAGTGGCCACTTACAGTGCTCACATACTTTTGATATTTCAGGGGAATGAGAAAAATGATACATGGATCTTCTGTCTGGCAGTTCTTCTCAGCAGTACTCTAGTGTACAACAGCTTAGGGGTCATTGACAACACGGCACTGGAAAAGCTGCAGTATCCTTCTCACACACATATATGACATATTCAGAGTTAATAGTTAACAAACACAGTTAATAAATGGCACCAGTGTTATTCCTCCTGAACAGTGCTGAATGTAGCTACGTTACAGAGCTGACGGAGAACATTCGTGTGAAGGCAGGAGTGAGTCAAGACGAGGACAGGTCAACAGATTTCATGCGTGTTTTTCCATCATTTGTCTGGGCTGTTCGTGACTTCACTTTGGAACTGAAAAGGGGGGATAAACTAATAACATCAGATGAGTATCTGGAGGGCTCATTGAAACTCAAACCAGGTGAGATAAAGTGTTGATATTAAACACATACAGGACATACTCTTTTACTAACAGGCATTAATGCCATCACAGATGATTTTTGTCTTTTTGAAAAACATCAGAAAGTCACTAGTCATAATTGCATAAATGATTGTCTCTGAACAAGCTTTAAAAACATTACATCATTGGTTAGTTTGATTAGTTTGAAAAACTGAGTTGAGCCAATCCTGATAGATGGGTTGCTAAAAGAAAACAGCAGTGTTGAAAGTTCAAAACTGCCAATCAAACTACAAATGGCAAACTAAAACTTAAAATAGGATAGGAAATGTATTATAACATTTCAAAAACAGCACCTTTAACAGTTTTAGGTATAACATAAAGTGTCCATTGCATGCAGTAAAATAGCACTTATAATGTATTCAATTATGAGTCTTTAATTATCTTATTTTAGGAAGCTCATCTCAGACTGAGCAGTACAACCTGCCTCGTCGTTGTTTGCGACAATTCTTTGCGGTCAGGAAGTGCTTTGTGTTCCCTCGGCCAGCTAGTACACAAAACATGAGAAGAATGGAGAAACTGACTGAGAAAGAACTGGATTCAGAGTTCCTTGAGCAGGCAAAAACCTTCTGTTGTTATATCTACAACAATGCAGAGCCAAAAACTGTCACTGGAGGCAAGACAGTTACAGGAACAGGTGTGTGTCTTCACAAAATCCCTTTAAACAGATCAAATTCATGACAGTTGTGAATCTCTTTTGAGAGCCAATGATCCATGGGCTGTGTACCAAAAACCATACAGCTGAAGTCACTGAACTAAGTTGTGTTTCCTGACAGCTCTGGGTAATCTTGCTGAGGTTTACGTAGAGGCGATCCGGAGTGGTAAGGTTCCATGTCTGGAGAACGCAGTTGTGTCTCTGGCTAAGATACAGAACGTCCGTGCAGTGGAAGAGGCCATGCAGTCATACATGATCGAGATGCTCAACATGCCTCAGCTTCCTATGCGCCCGGAAGAGCTATCTGACATCCACAAAATTGCAGAGAAGAAGGCCACTGAAGTCTTTATCACTATGTCCTTCAATGACAACGATCAGATGTACCATCAAGAGCTCATGGTATGTTACCTTCTGCATTCAGACCAAATAAAGTTAGGGAGAAACAGGAAAACAGTAACAAGCAGACATAAACATAGAAAGATCAACTTGAAACTATGAGTCCTAATTTGCATACTTGCTCTATGCTCTAAAATGTACATATTACACAATCAGTATGTACTGACAATGGGAAAGAACTGTACGTACAAATACATTTAATTGCTTACTGATATCAAATAACCCGTTGTCGTATTCTATTGGTGTTGTCAATTAAGAAGGAGTAGAAGGAATCTTCCTGGTTCAGTACAAGAGAAGCTCAATCAGCTGCACCTCTGGCAAAATGTTGATTAGCATAGAAAATATTTTTAAGTTTTCATCAGTTATAGAAATAATAATATTAATAAATAAATAAATCATCAAAAATGTGGTCGATTAAGCTTAAATTGAACTGGACACTTTAATTTACAAAATGCTGTGAGCATTTCTCAATGCAAATCAAAAGAAAACCATCACAATCTCCTTTTCTTTAGCAAAATCTGCAGTATAATCTAAAAAATGCATGCACAAATACATATAAAAATATTGTGTGTATTTAGACATTTAGAAATTTCCATTAAATGTAACTGAATAATCAAATGGTTTGCATGTTTTAACATTTATGCATGTGTAGTTTTCATTTCATTTCATTAAATGTATTTAAATGCATGAACCTTTAAAATGTAGAAAATTGTACTACAGTTATTTATTATAGTGAATGTGCAATGGAGATTTAATCCATGTACAATATTCTGTCTTTATGATTAAAGTGTAAATGGATTTGCTCTTTCTCAAATTCTCACAGGGGAAGATTCATAATGAATATCAAGATATGTGCCAGCAGAATCATGAAGCATCTCGCAGTCAGTGTGAGGAAGTTCTGCTTGTGGTGTTTGATAAGCTGGAAAAAACCATTTCTGATGGATCATACCTGAAACCTGGAGGATACCAACAGTACAGAGACACGCTCACACAGCTGACCAGTGACTACAGAGCAAAAACACACTCACAAATAATGGTACATTTGAGACATGCATGATTTTGCTCACGTTTAATTGTTGGTGGAAGGTCACAACAGCACTGATAAACATCTTTAATGCTAACGTGATAACAGTAGTGAAACTGAAACATGAAAACATTAACTAAGTCCCAGGTTTGCATATCTATATGCTGTTGTCATTTTCCTTGAAGCACAAAACTAAAAATTCTGAACAATGTACATGTTACTTTGTATCCAAATAACAATTTGTAATTATCAGATCTGTAAAACTTTGAAACATGGAGAGAAAAAACATAACAACACCATGAATGACTAATGAGCTGATGTGCAATATTCCAAGTTGTCAGATGACATTCAGTATGCTATTGCTTCAGAAGATATTTAATATAGTGCACAAGACATCTGGGCAACATTTGTGTTACTTTATGGTACATACATTTTCATTTTGGAGCTTGGTTTGGTAACCACAAACACATTTTATGGAAAATAGCAACATCAACTTTCCTTATGAAAAAAATCTAATTCCAAACTCCAATTTGGTTTTTCACGACATGAGGGTGAATAAATTATTACAATTTTGATAAAAATGTCCTTCAAGTATGATCTGTTGCAATCACAACAAAACTCCCATTGATGTTTTAAATGATTAGAAATGTTTTTCCCCACAGAGTGAGGAAGTGTTGAGTAAATATTTGAGAGCAAAGGAAGAGGCTGGGAAAATGATTCTACAAGCTGACCAATCTCTCAGTGCAGTGGAACAGGAGAAAGAGGGTACAATCAAAATCATCTGCACACATTTCTATCAATCAAGACTCTCAATGATACATACTGTAAGACAGTACATTGACTTAAATTAGAGCACGGAAGAGTAAACAACTGATTTATATACATTATTAATATACTGTTTTGTAGCAGTAATTTAGGATTTTATTTACTAAATACCTGGTTTGTGTATTGTCTAAACTTTTGCTTTTTCAATACAGCACAAAGACTAAAGAATGAGATCCTAGAGCAGCAAAAAAGGAGCATAGAGGAACAGAACCAATTACAGGAGCAGGCATTTAAAGACATGCAAAGAACCCACGATGAGCATGTGAATCAGCTCATTAGACAGATGGAGAAAGAACATGAGAGAATGAAGAGAGACAATGAACGAGTCCTGGATGCAAAACTGAAGGTAAAACAGGATACTCACTCTAATAAAAGTGTTACTTGTTCAATGCTGTACTAAAAGGAGTAGATGGATTCTGTAATACCAATGGAGACTGGACATGTTTGGCTTGTTTGAATTAATTGCAGAAATGTAATGCTAAAGGTTAGAGGAATATTCATTGTAATATGTTTTGGGAATATAAACGCTGTTTAGGGTCAAGATTAAGAATAGCCATTCTTAATTCAGTACATGTTTGTTTTTCAGGAACAGGGAGCTCTTCTACATCAAGGCTTTCAGCAGGACGCTTCCAGGATGCAGAGAGAAATTGAAAGCCTGAAAGCAGATATGAATAAACAGGAAACGTCCCAACGCTCCACACTCAGTAAGGTTGTGGATGGTATCGGCACTGCTGCAAGTTTTTTGTTGCCGGGTTTTATTCCTAAAGCAGTTGGTCTTGGTATGTCCTGGCTTTCAAAACTGTTTTGAAAATGGATAAAGTATTGTGGCAAGCAGGGTAGGGCCAAGAGCCGTGGGAACTTAGCGGGGCCGGTGAAGCTAGAGCTAAAGAATATCACCTGCATGCCACACTCCAGACTCACAGAGGAGTGATGACAGTGTGTTCATTTATTAATTGAAGTTGTATGTTTAAATGTTCGCAGGTTCTCACCTCTTTCTTCCTGTAACAACGAACTTTGTTCCAGATATTTTATAAACTATGACAAAAGCTGTTATCAGAGTGACTGCTTTCTTCCATGAAATGTTAAGATGATTCACAAAATCCTTGAATTCTGATGCAAATCTTCCTGGGAACCTTCTAATTATGGATGAAATGTTATGCTGTTTGTTTTGACATACATGTATGCTGAATCTGGTGACTGCAATTTTCTGTGAAATATAGTCAATTATTATTTTGATTTGTATCCATGGCACTGCATAAACCTCTTGAACACGAAGAAGCTTGAATACAGAACACTCCTGTGTCATGTCTATTTCTTACCATGATTCCTGAATGAAGTAACTGAAAATGTTAATTTATGAAAAATATATACTTGATATTTTTAAGCAGCTTTAAAATATTTTCACTACTACTGAAAAACAAAAAATAACATAGGCTAATATGTATATCTGAATCAAGTTTTAGAAATGTTTTTTTTTTTTTTTTTTTTAATTCTAAAACCAATAGGAACTTCCCGAGAACACCTTATAAAAGTAGCCTTTTGGTTTTGCCTATAAATTTATGCAACCACTTCAGGAGAAGTGGACAAGATTTGCAGTATACTGTATGTGGCCATTTCTTGTATCCTGCCCTCTAAAAAAAGATGATTCTTTAAAGGTTCTTTACATGCAGTAATGGTTTTATTTAGAACCATAGCATTCTGAAGAACCCTTTCATGCTGAAATGGTTCTTTATGTTACAGTTTGGGGTACTTTATTCCTGTCCTTTTGTTTTTCAAATCTGTAACTATCAAAGCACCTCATTACTGATTTTCTGGAGTTCAGTGATCCAGCTACACAGACTCAACACACTCTCAACAGGTAAATGATTTCAATCCTATATTTAAATACTAAATTAACTTTAAAATTGTAACTTGTTTCTAAACAAACATGTCCTAATTATTTTTTGTTTGTTTTTGGTCACATAAAAGTGTGTGCAGCTCTGTTAAGCTGTGGAAACTTCTTTCTTATTCTCCACAGATGTATCACATCCTACTACCACCTGCGAAAAATCCCCACTTAATCATACCAAAATTATAGAGTTAAAGGCATCATAGGGATTGTGATTGTTTCACTGAAACTTGGTCTTCATCACATCTATTTTTATTCTTATTATGTTTTACTTCTTAATACGTTTACAATGTCAGTCATCATTCATGAATGTATTCAGTGAATAACTGTTGTTAAGAGCAAAAAAAAAAAAAACATTCTTAAAATTAAAGAAAAGATCCTTGTAAAGAAAAAAGTAATTCAGAACATTTTTGGGACTACTGAGGAGAAAATCAAGGAAACATGAAGAGGGAATAGAAATGCATATTTGCACATAATACATGTCAGTGAGTTAATACGACACAACACATTAAATCGTGCAGTAATCATGTTTGTGACCGATATATTAAACACGCTAATATCTCCGACAGTTAAAAATGCAATAACGCAAGAAATAAAAGCTTTAGGGGGTTGACAACTGCATTTCCTTAGTCTCGAAATGTCCCGTTCAAACACCAATTTACTGTTCAGTAGCGTCTCGAATACTGTCTATAAAAACGTGCAAAGAGAGTCGAGCCCGCCAAAAAATGTACTTTGTTTCAATGTAATTTTTTACATTTTTTAAGTTTCAACCAAATCAAAAATATAGTTTGAGAAAATGTAATACCTTTAGCTGTAACAAATTACAAAGGTTTGTCCCAAAGTATAATTTTTTTCAGTGTAGAGATATGTATTCACGTCATTTTCTGCATCTCGCGCATGACACTGAATTTGCGTCACGCTCCGAACACAAGTGACGGAAACTGGTTCAGTGCAGTGATAGATCTAAAACCTTTAGATCAGTGATTCTCAACCGGTGGGCCGCGGCCCACTAGTGGGCCTCGGAGCGCCATCTGGTGGGCCGCGTAGGCAGTGGTAGACTACCCACAAGTATATATATATATATTTTTTAATTAACAAATCGTGTTATTTTCTAATTATCTAATTGTTCTTATGAATTTATTTAATTAAAAAAAAACTCAAGTCAAGTCAAGATGCATTATCTAAAAGCTAATTTATGTTTAAATGTTGCAACACCAATCACGTCACAACGCCAGATTGAACGTTCCTTCAATCAGATGGAGTAACGTTACGTTACTGTAATATGGATCGTTTTCTGAAAAGAAAAGCAGATGTGGGAGACTGACCTGTGCAAGCAAAGGCTTTGAAGTGTGTGGTGAGAAAGTACGACGCTGAATACATTAAATTTGGTTTTATAAGGGCAGGCACTGAGAGTAATCCGAAGGCGCAGTGTGTTGAATGTGGAGAAATTTTGTCAAATGAGGCGCTAAAACCATCAAAGCTGCAGAGACATTTGAACTCAAAACACCCGGGCTGTGTTGAGAAGCCAAAAGAATATTTTTTAAGGAAAAAAGATGGGCTTCAGGCTCAACAAAAAGTCATAACATCGTTATCAACTCAATCAAAAGTCACACTGAAAGCTAGCTATATGGTTGCCGCTCGTGTTGCTCGTAGTAAGAAAGCCTTTACTATCGCTGAGGAACTTATTTTGCCAAGTGCTGTGGATATGTGTCGAGAGTTACTGGGTGATGCAGCTGCAACCAAAATTCAGTCAATACCACTTTCCGATGACACCGTGGCTAGGCGAATTGTTGATATGAGTGATGACATTGAGTGCCAACTCGTGGAACGAATAAAGGCAAGCCCTTATTTTGCCATACAGCTGGACGAGTCGACGGACATAAGCAACTCAGCGTTACTGTTAGTTTTTGTCCGATACTGCATGGAAAGTAATCTTTGTGAAGATCTGCTATTTTGCAAAGAACTTCCAACGAGAACAGCGGCAGATAATGTCATGCACTGTCTTAATGAGTACTTCACTGAAAAAGGTCTTGATTGGAAATACTGCTCAGGTATTTGCACAGACGGCGCGGCAGCTATGACCGGAAAACATCGCGGTGTTGTTAAACAAATCCAAGAGCGAGCGCCAGAAGCAAAGTGGACGCACTGTTTCTTGCACCGGGAAAGTCTTGCAACAAAGCACATGTCACCAGAACTGCATGAGGTCATGAACATTGCTGTGAAAACTGTAAACTATATTAAGAAAAATGCACTCAACTCGAGGTGTTTTGCAGCTCTGTGTGAACGACTTGATGCTGATCATTTGCAGCTCTTGTACCACAGTGAAATAAGGTGGCTTTCAAGAGGGTGTGTGCTTAATCGTCTTTTTGAACTGAGAAAAGAAGTGCACACATTTCTGGAAGAGCAACGCTCCCCTCTTGCTGAGCATTACACCGATGATCAATTCTGTGCAAAACTGGCTTACTTATCTGATATATTTGATCAGTTAAATCAGCTGAATGTATCAATGCAAGGCAGAAACAGCACAGTGTTTTTGGTTTCAGACAAAATTGAGGGATTCAAGAAAAAACTAATTCTTTGGAATAGAAGAGTCAAGGAGGGACGATTTGACATGTTTCCACATCTGAGTGAAACTTTGGAAGCCTCTTCTCATGTGCACATTTCAAGTGTTATAACCCAGCACTTGTCTCAATTGTCTCAAAAGTTTGCTGACTACTTCCCAGAGGACCCACGACAGGGAAACCTTTGGATTTTGGACCCATTCTCTGTGGATCCTGCTTCAGAAGACATGGCTCTCTCCACTGTGTTGGAAAATGAACTAATGGAGCTA
This sequence comes from Carassius auratus, assembly GCF_003368295.1. NCBI lineage: Eukaryota > Metazoa > Chordata > Actinopteri > Cypriniformes > Cyprinidae > Carassius > Carassius auratus. Next base: position 20,578,892 of record NC_039244.1, on the reverse strand, counting down.
TCAGCTGACAGTAGCCTAAAACTCAAACTCACTCAGGTTGACCTTGCTTCATTTTGGTTACTGGCTGCAAGTGAATATCCTTCTCTGTCAAAGCGGGCAATCAAATTTCTATTGCCTTTCACCACCACATACTTATGTGAGTCAGGGTTCTCAACTGTGACTATCACAAAATCAAAAGCAAGGAGCAAACTGAAAGCTACTTTGAATGCTACTCTCCGTGTCAGTCTCTCACCCATTTCACCAAGACTTGATCTTATTATCTCCAAGAAGCAAGCCCAAGTGTCTCACTGACAGTATGCAGAATATGCATTTTGTAGCAAGGTATCTAAGTATATATGGTTTTTCTCATGTGAACTACTCCAAAAACCCACTCATGTAAATACTGTATGTTAATGTGTTGTGATTTATAAATTGTCCTAGACCTAGAGTGATTGTTGATGAAAACTGTTATTGACATGTGACACACCTGTTAGACTTCCTCATTTTGGGGTTAGGAGTATAAGTAAATTGTCCATTTTTTCTCCAGATTAATTGTAAAAAAAAAAAAAAGTATATACACACACACACACACACACACGCACACACACACACACACACACACATATAATACATGTAACATTTACGTAATGCTTCAAGTTTGTTTAGTATGCAAGATTGTTTTAAACACATTCATGTTGCCAATTGTATTTGATAAATTACACTTACAGTATGTAAATTGCAGTGAATGAACTTTGTTGAACATTTATGCTAATGATTTGAGAGAATGTTCCCCTCTTGTGTGTATGACCTGATGTTACAGGCATGTTAGCCTGGATGTGGGGAAGTATTTTTCATTAATTTGTTAAAAGAGTGTTCCCCCTTGTGTGTCTGACCCAGTCACTGGTCTGACTTGCCCTGTCATTGTTACAGGAATAAATGATAACTGAGTAAACATGTCAAGTCTTTTTTACACAAGGACAGTTTTAATAGTCCATATAGCTGACTTGACCTAGGATGCTACAGTGGCATAAATAACAGCATAGTACATCATCAGGGGCGTCGCACCCGTGGGGGATGTGGGGGTTTTAACACCCACACTTTTCCCGGTGAGAGGGTTCGACACCCGCACATTTTCTGCAGTTTTTCCGCAGTTTTGCACAAACGCATTACAACAGTCGTTCCTCCGTTTCTCTGACCGCTCTGTGTCTGCGCTTGCCGCGGCTGCCTCACCCCCCCCCCCCTCTCAAACTTGACACTGGCTTTGAGTGTGACCGGCTGATGATTGGCTGTTCTGCCTTAAGTCCCGCCTCTCTTGGTGTTATCGGTCAGCTCGTGTTGAGGAGGCGGGAACTTAGTCAATCGTTTTGTTGACATGTCGAGTGTTTTCGGTATTATATTTCGTTTTTTTGACTAATGCTAATTGCTATTATTGGGATATTGTTTGCATACCTGTTGAAGAACTATGAAATTAAAGTGTATATTATTTTAATGTTTAAAAACAGTAAATTGTTACATTATTTATACCACCAGAAAAAAATATTTGTGTGGGCTTTTTTTTCTCTCCTTTTCTGATTTTGCGTTTTTTTCTCCCCTGTTCTGATTTTTTTTCTCTTTTTTTTTTTTTTTTTTATTTTTTTATGTAGGATTATTTTTTTCCCAGCCAAACGCTGCAAGCCGGAAATCCCGCACAGTGCCAGAGAACTTTAAGCCCTGCATTTTGTACCCCTCTGTCAATGTGTTCATCATTTTTGTTTATAAACAAACCACATCCATCCCCCACACTTTTGAAAAGCTTGCTACGCCCCTGTACATCATGGTACTTTTTGAATTTTCTGTTATTCTGTGTTCATCATCATATTTGCAAAGGTGGTCCTCGGCAAGTTTTTAAACAGTCATTGGTGGGCCATGAGTTTCAAAAGGTTGAGAACCCCTGCTTTAGATGATACACAGTTTATTTCTCCGTCGCAGTAACTTACACAGGGAAACCAGTCATGTAGCCTACTACAAGTTGTCCAGTTCACACACAGCGTGTGTTTTCTGAGAAAGCGGTTGTCAGTCCTGAAAATAGACGGGAAGACATTAACGTTTTTGGAAACTGAAAAAAAATAAAAATAATATATATATATATATATATATATATATATATATATATATATATATAAGAAGCTAATGTGAGGGAGAGAGTAAAACAGGAAAAAAGTTATGCGTGTAATTTCAAAGTGAAGTCTTAGCTATATATAAAAAAGATTGTTTCTCTAAACATGCCACACATTTATTTTAATTATATTTAATATGTATTTAATAATTCTATTTTTTCTAGTAATCAAAAGAAGTGTTTCATTGCTGAAGAAATTGCAGACTTCACTCCTCAGGCACCTGTGAACACCAAGCAGTGCATTCAGTCCAAGAAAGTGGACATAATCTTTATTATATATAATAAATAAACTTCTCTGACTGGCAAGTAGCAGAGCCAATGAGAAAGTAAGTAAATGTCCGCATTGACCATTACACCATGTTATTTTCTGCAGTAACTGGGGGAATCTTAACTGAAGAGACATTCTGACCAACAGCAAGCTTTGGATCTGCTGAATGTGTAGCTATTTCTCAAACATTTTATTGCAGCCTTCACTGTTATTCTTCTGCATAGTGATGACTAGTGAAAAGTAGTTTATTAATTTAGCCTACTTAAAAGTATTTACGTATCATCATTTACGTATATTTACATTTACGTTCATCATTTACGTATGTTTTCCCAAACCTCTGACATTTGTTTTTCTGCAGAACTCAAAAAAAGATACTTTTGAAGAATGCTGCTAATCAAAACCAACATGTTTGTTACACATTTACTTCAACAGCGTTTGTAGAGCTCCATGTAATTGCCTTTTAAGATGATTCTGTCTGAAGAAATATGAAGTAAACATCAGTAAATATATCCATATATCTCCGCGGATATGCATCTATGGTCTATAAATCGCTGTTCAGTGAGTCTATGTGAACACAAATAAACCGCTGCTGACGTGACTGAATATGAATGAGTGGTGAATTTCTATTCAAAATGTGGGATAATACGGATTTATTATTTTGCACTCCTGACATAAACCACTAAATATCTGTCACTGCAACAATGTTTTATCAAAATATTGATCAAATATCGAAGCTAGAGTTTTTAAACTTCCAATTGATGCACAGTTTGTCCAGATCAAGTAAGACAGTGATGTTTAACGTGCTGTGAAAGTGAAACAATAATAAACTGGGGCCGTCGGCGATGTTTGCACATAAAGGGGTTTTAATACAGTTAAAGTTCAGCTGTAATACAATAACTTGAAATTTTCAACAACTTAGTAGTATTGATAACAGAATCGATAAGTATCTGTAACGGTATCGGTATCGATAAAATGTGAGGAGGAAAAGTACACAGTATCCGTAGCAATGTTTTCTCTATAGGAATGAAAATCTACCATCACCTTGTCTTGTGCTTTTACTTTCAATTAATTAATCACCAGGTGAGAAGACTCACTGCTCAAAATGATTTGGACTTTACATATTAGTTCTAAACTGAATGGCATTTTGCTTCTAAATGAAGTATTACACTCACTATTCTAATTCTATTCTTTAAAAAATCTAACTACCTTTCTAATCTTTTTGTATTCTATTTTCTTTTTATTTATTATGCAATTGTATATGTATGTGTTTGTGTATGTGTAGCTTGCTCTATTCTTTTATTTTTTTATTCTATCTGTTTTCTTTTTATTTATTATAGTTAAAATCCCATGCTACGTGTACTGTTTTAACCTAACTGAGACTTGTTATAGCACTTATATATCATTGCTCTTTTTGTTGTTTTTGATTGCTTCCACTGTCTTCATCTGTAAGTCGCTTTGGATAAAAGCGTCTGCTAAATGAATAAATGTAAATGTAAATGTAAATAAGTGGCCACTTACTGCAAATCACATACTTTTAATGTTTTAGGGGGATGAGAAACATGACACATGGATCTTCTGTCTGGCAGTTCTTCTCAGCAGTACTCTAGTGTACAACAGCTTAGGGGTCATTGACAACACGGCACTGGAAAAGCTGCAGTATCCTTCTCACACACATATAATGTTTTAAGAGTTAACACTTTATAAAAACAGTTCATAAATAGCAGCACAGTTATTCCTCCTGAACAGTGCTGAATGTAGTTACATTACAGAGCTGACGGAGAACATTCGTGTGAAGGCAGGAGTGAGTCAAGACGAGGATGTGTGTAAAGATTTCATGCATGTTTTTCCATCATTTGTCTGGGCTGTTCGTGACTTTACTTTGGAACTAATTAAAGCTGATAAACCAATAACATCAGACGAATATCTGGAAAGTGCACTGGAATTAAAACAAGGTGGGAAAAAAAGAGTTGACACTAAACATACAGTACAAAAATGCTATCACAGACAATCCTTTTGTTTTGTAATTTTAAAAAAACATTCAAATAAATTACGTAAAATTATATGAAGTTAGTCTAGTGAAACACTCATCATAATGCATACATATTAAGTAAAAAAATAAGTTTTCAAATTGTGACATCTTTCACAATATGGGAAATACTGAGCCAATGTTGCTATATAGGTTCCTGAAATGAAGTGCCAATCAACCTACAATGGCCTACTAAAACTTGCCTCCGCACATTAAAATAGAATAGGAACAAATATTTTGACTGGGAATAACATTAAAGTGTCCATTGCATACAGTAAATTTGCACTCATAATGTCATGTGCACAGTTTACAACATATAATATAATCAATAAAATATAGTTTCAGTTCTTCATTATGAGTGAAACGATGGTATTAACCATACCATTACCAGTAACATATTAATACATATATTTTACCTTTAATATGCTTTGTGAGGTAACAGATTTATAAAATCAATAAGCCAAGTGAAGCTGTGATTTACAGTGTATCTTTTGTTTCGATGTTTATTTGTTTAACATTAACGGCTTATTGTGACTTACTTTAATTAATATCTTATGATTCCATAATTATCTTATTTTTAGGTTATTCAAGTCAGATTGAAAGGAATAACCTGCCCCGTCGCTGTCTTCGCAATTTCTTTGCGGTGAGGAACTGCTTTGTTTTTCCTCGACCAGCTAGTACACAAAACATGAGAAGAATGGAGGAAGTGACAAAGAAAGAACTGGATTCAGAGTTCCTTGAGCAGGCAAAAACCTTCTGTTGTTATATCTACAACAATGCAGAGCCAAAAACAGTCAATGGAGGCCATATAATTACAGGAACAGGTGTGTGCCTAGAAAATCTCCTAAAGAGAAATAATTTATGGCAATTGTGAATCTCTGCTAAGAACCAATGATCAATGGACTGTGTATAAAAGAACAGACAATTGACGGATATGGAGAGATCAACTTGAAACGGTGTCCTAATTTGCATACTCGCACTATATACTAAATGTACTTATAATACACACTAAATCATATTAAACTGAACAATCTTATACATTTAGAATAAATGCAATGATTTAAAAGTAATTAATTAAAATAGTTTTAAAGTATGGCCCTTCAAAACTTAGAAAACTCAGTGCTGCACTAGTTTTTATTATAGTGAATATGTGCACAGATTCAAGTAATGGAGATTCAATCCATTTGCAATATTATGTCTTTATAACCAATAAAAGTATAAACAGTTTTGCTCTCTCTCGATGCTTCTCATGATTTAGGGGAAGATTCATGATGAATATCAAGATATGTGCCAGCAGAATTATCAAGCGTCTCTCATGCAGTGTGAGGAAGTTCTGCTTGTGGTGTTTGATAAGCTGGAAAAAAGCATTTCTGATGGATCATACCTGAAACCTGGAGGATACCAACAGTACAGAGACACGCTCACACAGCTAACCAGTGACTACAGAACAAAAACACACTCACAAATAACGGTAGTTCACACACGCATGCTTTTATTGTGGATAAAAATTTTCTGGAGGGTTACATAACAACACCGATCAACATCCATAATGCTCATAAAGATAACATGATAACAGATAACAGTCATGAAACTGAAACTCTTATTCACTCCAAAGTACTTCCAAATCTGTCTACTGTTGTTATTTATATGTGAATCACAAAATGAGAAATTCTGAAGAAATTCCATGATACTTGTTATCCAAATAATAGTTTGCAATGATTAGTGCTGTCAAGTATGAATAAAAGGCAAAAGAAACATAATGTAAGTAGTCCAGATAACGAATGGATGTGTTCTTATATTTCAAGTTATCTGATGATATGCTTCACAAACTATATTACAGAGATCATCTGGGCAACTTTTATGGTACTTTTGGAGCATGGCAGGCAGACATGATAATAATGAGCTGTTATTTAATGTAAAGTAGCAGCATCACATTCCTCTTTAACACTGTGGTTTGTTGCAATTTGATGGTAAATATATTATAATAAAATATATTTTATAATTTATATAAAAATATATTTTTGAGTACTGTTCAATTATGATTTGCTACAAGTTTTATTTGAGTATTGTGGTACTCTGTGCTTCAGTTTAGCGAACAGACCAAATGTTCTTAAACTGAATTAGAGTGTATTCACTTTTTGTTTTTAGTTTGCTTGTAATCAGATGGAAGAAACTCTATGCTGTTTATTGTGACACCCCTATATGCTGAATGTAATGAATACAGTTTTCTGTGAAATATGAGTGTTTCTTGATTCAGGGTGATTGTGTCTTGTACAAACAGTACATTATTAACAGGTTAGTTAATGGGAGAATAGAAACCTGCACTTATTTCTCAATTCAGGGGAAAAGTACTGGCTGTGTGTATTATGCATGCATTTGCTAATATATTCTTACTCCTTATCTATGGTGAATACATCACTGGTTGGTGATGTCGTTGTGGTTACTTTCATCTGTGAACATTCCTTACCTACTAGCCCATGACTTATATATGGCAATGTTTGCCGAACAATAAAACTTATGTTTATGAGTTCAATCCAGCCCAGTTTAGTTTCTCATCCAATAGTCTCTATGTCCGAAATCAAATACTTCCCTGATATATAGTATGCAAAAGAAAACCACACACGGCATAGTATGTCAGAATTCATGGCATTTGAAAAACAGTAGGTGAAAAATACCCGAATGAACTACTAATTCCGGCAAAGAACCCAAACTCCCATCACCAGCAACACAGGATATACTTTTATTACACAGTACTGTATACAGTACATTAAGTATGTGAATTAGGACATTACTCGTTAACAAATAAATACAGTACAACTATTTCAAAACCTATTTTGTAATGACCCCATTTGTAATGTAACAATGATTTGCATGGAAAGGGTCATTATATTCTTTTGAGTCCTTTCATCAGCACTTTATAATTAAGGATAGCTGGAAGGATTTCTGCCAAAGTTCCTAAAATTGGCGTCACAACTTCCTTCATTAAACCACCAGAACTTTCCTTTTCTTTTTTTAGATTGGCTATCTCTTCATTCAGGAGATCAGCTTTCTCGCTAAAGCCTTTCTTTAGCATCTCCTCCCGCTCCTTCAGTTTGCTCTCAATGGCTCTGTCCATCTCCTGCTTCTGCTGCTCCAGCTCCTTGTTGAACTTCTCCTGCATCTGCCTCATTTGGTCCTGCTGCCGCTCTTTCTCTGCCTGCAACATTCGCTCACTCTCCATGCGTTTCTCCTCTTGCTCTTTATACTTCTGTTCCAGCAGAGCATTCTTTTCTTTTTCCTCTGTCAGTCAAGATAGAAAATAAGAAAGAAATATTTGAAATATGATGAACTCTAAGATGCCTTAGAAATGCTCTTGAGTATCAGTTTGGGCTTTTGGGTCCATTAAATTGCTCCAGGGTTGAAATCGTGTTATGAATTACAAATATTCATTAGGTTGGTAAAGATTTACCTTGAAACATTCTGTCATTTTCAGTGAGTTTTGTATCTGTGTAGAGGATGCTGTTTGCTTCTGGTCCTCGCTCATTCAGAAACTCATTCAGAACGGCCTCAGCCTGCACATAAACAGACATATATTAGAGAATATACCTTCATCTATATTCAAAGAACAATTGCACAGATACACTTTTTGTCCTCACCAATACACCTTTATTGGGTTCTCTGCGGTACTGTTCAACAACGGTGTCTCTGTCTCTGCAGTAGAGCTCATATCCTCCAGATTGACTGTACTTCCCCTCCTGCAGCCATTTATTCATGTCAGAGAACAGATTCTTCAGCAGATCTCTGCACTTTTTCTCTGATGCCATCTCATTCTCCTGCAGCAAACCTACATAGTACTCATCTATAGCTTCCTAAACATACAAAAACACATGCATCACATATATATGCTGGAAAAAGTATGATATACTATCATAGCTGAGTTACGGTTTAAGGAATGACCATATGTGCACCACTTCACACATAATTTGCAATATTTAAATACTTCAGCTAACTATTATTTAAAATAATGCACAATGAAACAAGGCATATTTAAGAATATGTTCAAACAACAGCTGCATTATTGTGAGATGTGCATTTGAAACTTGCCTTGAGTTTTTTCAAGTATTCTCCTTTTTCATCTTTAAAAGAGAGTTTCATAAACTCAGAGGTGGCCAGACTGCTAAACTTCTGGTGCTCTGAGGTAATATCCTCCACATTTACTGGGAACTTGTTCTTCATCTGGAAAGAGCAGCATGTTTGAATGGCTTGTTGCCATTTCAAAACATGAATAACTTTGTGTATCAAAGGCACAGCTTTATTTATTGGCTGAAAATTTCCATATCAGCAAAAACTAAATCAAAACAGAAGCAAACAGATCAATGGAAGAATTCTCAAACAGGAGCTTAATAAAAAAGATTGATCATGAAAATAGAAAAAAAGCCGGCACATCTGGGGTCCAAAAATACAAAAATGTAATAACAGACTAACAAAAGACTTTTTTCATGTTGAATCTTATCATAGTAAATGGTTAACAGATGATGCTCTAAAACTAATCTCTGCCCAAGTGATCTGTATACTTCTTTATTAATCAAGTAATGTCAAGTTGCTTCCTAATTACACTTACTTTCAACTAAAAACCCCGTAAAAGCCAAATTTAGATAAGTAAAGCCCAGTCTGATGAGTAACTGCACTGAGTGAATTAATAAGATAATGTGTGTCATACCTTTTCCATCCCAGTCTGATATGTTTTCAAAGCTTCTTGAACAGCTGTTTGGTTCTCTAGATTTGCAAGAGTAACAACAGCATTGTCCAGACAGGGCACCTTACCACTGTTGATTGTGTCTACATAAATCTTAACCAGATGTCCGAGCACTGACAACACACAAACACATAAACAGATTTACCTTTCAATTCTAAAAGCTCATGGGTCTGAACACTGAGTTTTCTTCATATTTAACTAGTAAAACACTCACATTTGCCAGTAACTCCGTGTCCTCCTTTCACTGTTTTCACGACACTATTGTGAAAGATGTGGTCACAGAAACGACCCGTGACCTCCAGAAAATCGGGTACAAGGTCCCGCTCTTGCAAGCTTTCTAAACGTGTCATGTTTTCAGGTGAGGCTGGAGAAGGGAACACGAAACACTTCCTGGGGGACGGGAAATAGTTTCGGATGCATTGACGAGGCAGGTTGTAGTCGCTGACTTTCTTGCTCATACCTTTTAGGAGAAAATAGCACATTTTCACCAAATGCACTAATAAATATTTTCTTTGGTCAGTATTCAGTCACTGTTTATTTACATATATTTCAAATTCTAGCTATGTTTATGTTTCTCTTAAATACCTTTTTTGAGCTGGAGGGCAAATTCAAGATACTCGTCCTCAGTCACTCTATTTCCTTCAATTACCAATTCCAAGGTGAAATCTCTCACGACCCAGGTGAATGATGGGAAAAACTGCACAAACTTAAAATCCTCTTCTTCCTCCTCCTCATCTGCTACTTCTGTTGATCTGATCTTTATATTCTCAGCGAGCTCAGCAACATAGCTGCAGCACATTAAGAAATAACAGCATCTTGTGAAGTGTATGTTTGTATACAGTGCCCTCCATAAGTACTTAAACAGTAAAGACAAAATTGTTCTGTTTTCTGTGAGTCAAGAAATCTGTAAATGTGATTAAAAGATTAATATTACATGTATGAGACATGTATGTCACATTTTATTATTGGGTGATTCAACACAAAGATGTTTTACCAGCTAAGAAGATCAGCACTTTTAGAGCTCATCTCCCTTTCTGATGTGAGCATACGTTTTGGAACAATTGCCTCACAGGTCTTTCTAAGTGTTCATCTGTGTCAGATATTAAAATATAACTGTGTCTTATCAGTTATATCCATTGCTTCTGCATTCTAAGCCTTCTGCATTCAATGATGACACACACAAACCAGGATAAAGACGAGGAAGCTGACTCTGAAAGAAAAGCAAGCAATTTGGGGTGCTAAAAGATGAGGAAAAACAACAGTAGTTGATGACAGGCAAATCGTAAAAGCTGTGAAAATTAACCCTAAAATACATGTCTGTAAAATCACCAATAACCTCCAGAAAGCTGGGGTGATGCTCTGTCATTTATCTACACAGCAAGATGCAAACCTCTGATCATCAGCACCAAAAAATATAAAGGCAAGATTATTCACAAATGTGAGCCAGTAGAGTTATGGAACTGAGTTGATGGACCGACGAGACAAAGATTAACCTTTATCTGTAAAGCAAAAGTGTGGAGAAAAAAAAGTGAATAGCAAATGATCCTAAGCATACAACCTCATCTGTAAAGCTTGGTGTAGGTGGGGTCATGGCATGGGCATGCATGGCTGTCTCTAGAACAGGAATCTTAATTTTAATTATGACTTTTTGTATGATGGTAGTAGCAGAATTAATTTGGAAGGGTACAAAATCATCTTGGCTACCTATATTCAAGAAAATGCCACCAAAACTCATTTGAAAGCACTTCATATTGGATCAGGACAATGACGCAAAACACTTTGCCAGTTCAGTCAAGGACTTTATCAGGGCAAAGAAATGAAAAGTCTTAGATTGCCCAAATAAATCTCCAGATTTAAATCCAATTGAACATTAATTTCACCAGCTGAAGAGGAGACTAAAGACAGGAACTCCCCAAAACAAGCAACAGTTGGAATTGGCTGCATTAAAGGCTGGGGAAAAGCATTTCAAAGAATAAGACCAAGAGTCTGGTGAGGTCTATGGGTTGCAGACTCACTGCTCTGATTGCATGCAAGGGATCTGCAACTAAATATTAGCTTTTAATCTTTTACATCTGCCTGATTATTATTGAACTGTTCCAATATTTATGCTCACATCAAATAGTGCGATGACCTCTAAAAGTGCTGAACTTTTTATTTGGTAAAACATGTATATGTCGAAAGACCTAATAATAAAATGTGACATTTGCAGTTTTGTCACATATTCATCTTTTTATCATATTTGCAAATGTCTTGACTCCACAGCAGAGAAAGTGATTTTGTCTTTACTGTTCCAATACTTATGGACTGCACTGTATGTGAAAGAGGAAGTGGTTTGTGTGGCAGGATACTGCAGCTTCTCCACTGCAGTGTTATCGATGGTGCCACGGCTGTTGTACACCAATGTGCTGCTGAGCAGAACAGCCAGACAGAAGATCCAGCTGTCATTCTTAGAGTCTCCCTGAAACACAGAGTGTCTTCAGATCTATTCATCCACAAAATATATCAACAAGACTATTACTTCTACAGCTTTATTCTTGTCCTCACTTTGGCCACGTCCCCAAGTCCCTCTGTATCCAGCAGTACCAGAGTGTGTCCTTCTTTATAGGGGTGTGGGACACACCACATCCAGATGCCTTTGGTCTTCGACTCAATAGTATTGCCAAGATCAAAGCCTGCATGAGACAACCATCTTTTTATTATTATAATTAGCATGTAGCTGATATGTATTAAGATGATATTTCTCGACGTTCTCACACCTGACTGTTGTCCCGCCAGGCGGTTCATAAGATAGGACTTCCCCGTACGATAGAGTCCCACCACAGACACCACCACCACCGGCTCATGGATCCTACACAGGAACTGAATGGCATCCTTACAGGTGCTGAGTGATCCGTTCACATTCTCCACCAAACATATTGGCGAAGGCATTAATCTGGCTTTAGACATGCTAGCTCTTTGTAGCTCTTCCTGTTTGCTAAAGGAAAAATCAACTATATGGTTACTGCAAATAGAATAATGTAAAAAAATATATATGAACAAAAAAAGTCTAGTCAAGTCTTTATTTCTTGTTTGGATTATGTTTTGGATGTTTTGGATTTCACTTCTATAAATAAACTGCACTTGGGTTCTCACTACGCTCCCCTTCAGTGGAATCATTACAACACCTCTGACTGGCCACTGCGGTCAAATTAATCTGAATTCACTTGCTGTTCAAACACTGGATTTTTTTTTAACAGAGTTTTGCATACACGCAAGTCCTCTCATTGTAACATACACAAAGTAAAGAGACTCATTGTGCATGCAGTTGAAGATGAAGTTGAAGCTTCAATAACAAAACTTTGTGAAATCGTGATGAAGTGAAGTTAGTTACAGCTGTTTAGAGATTATAAAGGAAGCAAACTTTAGGCTACATATAATTTATTCAGAATTTGAATAAAATTCTAAAGTAAAAATAAAAGTTTGTTTTTTTCAGCTGCTATGAGGACCAATTGGAAGGACACTATTCTTCTTGTGGTGAAAAGTAAAGCCTGAATTGATTTGTAAAAACACATTACCAGACATTGTGACGTTAACATGTCTAGCAGTAAGACAAAAGTCTGCAGAGTGCAGACAGGGAGTGGCCTCAGCATAGCATCGCCTTTGTCAACAACATCATGCGATTCAGATGCACAACAGAATGGCACAACAAACATCCTGAGATTGAATGTGTTACTGTTAGGTTTACCCGGGTCCATAAATTTCAGAGTAAGCACACTCTTTCAGAAAGGGTACTCACATAATTAGAGTGTGTAATTCAAAGTTAAAATAAACCTTAAATACTAATTAAATGGGAATATAATTAGGCTACCTATACAAGTCCTTAAAAACCAGACTGTAAACAAAATGTATATTTGATTTGAAAACATTGAATGGATGCCCTACATTTATTTTTCAATAAATACCAAAGAAATTAATAAAATAAAGTTCACTTACGTAACCCTAAATTTAAAATGTATCGACTTTAGAGTAGGTACAGATGGTCACAAGGCTCTCTCTCTCTCTCTCTCTCTCTCTCTCTCTCCGCGATGCTTCTCGGTGTGCACTGAACGGAATCTCAAGTCTTATTAACCACAACGATGAGGTTGTTTTTTTAGCATAGGCTTGATGGTAAACGATCGATTTCAGTGACCGATCCGAGCCTGTGTAGTTTCCCTTTTAGTTTCACTTTCGTGTAAGCACCGCATATGGCAAGCCTTTGTAACATTTAATCTATAAGCTGTACTAGTATATTTTTCCATGTTACTAGTACTTATTTTTAAGACACTAGTATCTTTTCCATTAAGTACTAGTACTTATTCTTTAGGTACTAGCAGGGGCGGACTGGCCATTGTTATGCAACTGCGAATTAATTGAAGGTCTTATGAATCTACGAATCAGGCGATCGCGGAGTGATATGAACCCACCACATGACCAAACATCAGCGAAACACTGCCTAATTGGCTATATCCAGAGGCAGGCTTTATCTTAGAAAATCGCGCAAAAAATGGAGCGCAAAGGGGGAGCAGAGAGGGAAAGGAGAAAAGCCCTGACCACAGACGCAGCAAGTTGCTGCAAAATCCCAGCCATTTTCGCCAGTAAGGGAGCAGATCGGTCAGAATTACATTTATATTTACTATGGTTCACTGAAAAAAACGAACTGTTCAGTTCACCACACACGGTTCGACGCGCTGGGACCGCTGTCCAACTTAAATCTCACAAAGCATCTGTAATATGGTTTAAATAAATAACACATAAAACAAACAGGGTTCAGATAATATATGTTTCTGTTGATGCATCCGCATTTTGGATTCCCAGACATTACAACAACAGCGATGAAAAAAACCTCTACAAATCATTCACTCTTGTTCAATACTAGTATGAACACTGGATCAGTACATTCTCTTAAAGTGACAGTCTTTATATTAATCGAACAGCAACAACCGAGAAATCAATCCCTGCTCTTGATTAAAAAGCTTTTTTTTTACTTAAAGAATAATCTTTAAATTATAGTCCAAAATGCAATGCTGTTTTACATTTGATTACTTTAATTTCTGTACCTAAAAACTAATACAAGACCTACCAAAAACAAACCTGAAAGTCAGTTTATTTTATTTGTATCTTTTCTCTATTGTATGTATTTGTGCTGTTGCTTGTATTTAGAATATTCTTAATAATATGATAATATATATTTTTTGAAAGTATAGTTTTTCCATAAACATAGCATATACAACTATACCGAAACCGTGACTCTAAAACCGTGAAACAAACTGAACTGTGAGAAAGTTGAACTGTTCCACCCTAATATTTAAATAATCATTTGGCAGACAGAAGCTTTCATTCAAAGCGACTTACAATAGATAAAATAAATTTAAGATAAATATATATTACAAATGTATATAATGATAGATGTTTTAAAAGAGCATCTTAATGACAAACTAGCACACTGTTTTACATTTGAAGATACAGTATTTTTTTTTGTGCCAAAATTTACCAGAAACTGATTTTCTATTTTTAGCCTACCATATATAGCCTAGTGTACAATGCTTATTTATTTTGAAGGTGACGAAGTTGAGCTAGAGCAGTGAAAATTCCCATTTCAATCATCAGGGCAATAATTAAGAATTTACAATCAACAGAAAATGTTATGAATCTGCATGGAAGAGGACGTGTGTCTATATTGTCCTAATGTGTGGTGAGAAGGAGAGTTTGAGTAGCTAAAGACTCTCCAAGGACCACAGCTGGTGAATTGCAGAAAATATTTGAGTCTCGGGCTCAGAAAACCTTAAAAAAAAATTGTCAAACAGCACTTACATCACCACATGTTGTTTAGGAGGGTTACAAGAAAAAATCTCCTAGCTCATCCAAAAACAAACTAAAGAATATTCATTTATGAGACACGACTGGAACTTCAAATGGGACTGGCTTCTATGGTCTGATGAAACTAAAAAATGAGCTGTTTAGCAGCAAACACTCAAGATGGGTTTGGTGAACACAGAGATAAAAAGAAACCCATGTGTACAATTAAATATACTGCTGTATTTATGTTGTGGGCCTATATTTCTGCTGGAGGTCCTGGATATCTTGTTTAGATACATGGCATCTTTGTTTATATTAACTACTAACATATAAAAAATTAATAAGTGACTGACTGTTAGAAATCTTATAATGGACCATGTTTGGATCTTCCAACCATAAAATAATCTATCTAATGTCTAATATAATGTCTATTTAATAGGTACTAGAATCTAATGAATGAGTACTAGTATCTAAAAAATACATACTAGTACCTAATGAATAACTACTAGTACATAAAAATTAAGTACTAGGCACTAGTGGAATACATACTAGTCAAAGCTCAATAGTTGATATCTCAATGACGGATCCCCATAGAATTCAATAACAAAAATTTTGAATTTGTTACTAGTAACAATATAAAAGTTACTAGTCACTATTGAATTAAGCACTAGTATCTAATGAATAAGTACTAGTGTCTAATAATTAAATACTAGTACCTAATAAATAAGTACTAGTATCTAATGAATAAGTACTAGTATCTAATAAATAAGCACTGGTATCTAATGAATAAGCACTAGTATCTAATGATTAAGTACTAGTATCTAATGAATAAGTACTAGAATCTTTACAAAAGGCACTAGTGCCTAAAGAATAAGCACTAGTAACTAAAAAATAAGCACTAGTAGTTAATGAATAAGTACTAGTACTTAATGGAAAGGGGACTAGTATCTAAAAAATAATCACTAATAACCTGAAAAAAGATACTAGTACAGCTTATAGATTAAATGTTAAAAAGGCTTTCCATACACCGCATTCTCCAATGAGAGAACAGGCCCAGTCTCTGTACCATTTATGGTGGAAAAGATAACTAGTATCTCACAGGAGGAGCCAGTGGGGTTTGCAGCAGGGGTGAGGCTACATAAGGGCCAGGGTGGCACTGGCCCACTCAGACTGACAGCTGGCCCACCCAATCAGAACAGACACAAAATAATAATGTGGGAAAGCAAAAAAGCAGAAAAGCAGCCAGTCGGTGGGGTCCGGATGTTTGATGTTTGTCACCCCCTAAAATATAATTGAAATATGTGTATTGTAAATAATATAATGATATATGGTTAAACTAACTGTGTAAGTAGTAAAACAATACAAATGCAAATGGAGCAACAACAAAAAAAGAAAGTTTAAAACATCTCGAGTTGCTTTGCCTCACAGTGCTTTGGTCCACTGCCTGCTCCTCTTTTACCTCACCACCACCGACACACACACACACACACACACACAGTGGCGGCTCCTCGGGTAAGGCAGGGGGGGTACAATTCCCCCAAATAATGAGGAAGATTTAGTGTTAATTAACTTCACCATTCATTTCAGTTCATGTCTCAGAATGTATACATTTTTGTTTGTAATTTTACAGTTGTAATACCATTAACGTTGCATGAAAGGTCCGCTTTTCTATCGCGAATGTGCCAAATTCTGCTGATGTTATTACAACCGCTAAGTGAAGGGGAAGGGGAGGCCAGGTGAACCAATCAGCATCGAGTGTTCACCTTCAGTGCTGAGGAGGAGTGCTGAGAAAAGTAACATCATAGAGGAGGGTAGCCTCCCTTCTGGTATATCAACCAACCATCATAGATAAATTAGGTGCCATTAGTTTGAACGTCTCCTGCACTAATTGTGTCTTTGAGAAACACACTGAGGAGGTGTTTCCTAACTGAATTAATCCACTTTTTGAACAATCAGTCATTGACGTAATAAATAATATTTTCCCCCCCTCTCTTTCACGTCTATAAGGATCTCACTATACAGTTGTGTGAGAGTGTATGTCTAAGAGTGTTTATGCCTTCATTTTGATAGGCAGGGCAAATGTTTTTATATAAGCACGTTTTAATTATAACTGTGAAGCAACACCATTGCTATAAAATGTGCTATATAAATAAATAAAAGTTGAAGTTAAGTTCAAATTCCATTGTATTTTGGTGGCTTGATTGTGTAAACAACTTCAAAAACATTGCAACAACAAAAATGTTTCAAAGAATGTTTTGGTCAATTTAGTCAGCTTTTTTTAATGAACCAGAAAGAAACTTTGAGAAGAAAGATAATGGAACGGTCTCCATGCAATAGTAGTAACGTTTTCCTCTCTGTACACATATCCTTAAGTACAATTTTGCCTGTTTTAATGGTGTCCCCTTCAAAACTTGCTCGTGAGAAATTGTATGTTTATTGTCCCCTCCAAGATTTAGATGAAATTTTCGCTCATGGTTTTTTTTATTAGTGATGAGCTGAATTAAAGTATTAACGTAGATTAATCTATCAGCTATCACTGTATGAAAACAGTTGTTTTCACAGAAAAACAGAAACTTTTGGAAACACGAAGACATTTAACATTAGATTGTGACAATATATGGTTCACCAAGTCATCTCCAGCAGGTGATATATAAAGTAATATATGAACAATGCATTGCTAATTGACATAGATTTATTGTCCAGCAGTTATAGATTTCTAAGCCAATTAAAAGCTTGAAATTAGAGAAAAAATAAAGTTGCCTATAGTATCCACAAACATTCAAGTCTCTTCTGTTCACCAAACCTGCATTTATTTGATCCAAAGTACAGCAAAACAGTAAAATTGTGAAATATTTTTACTAGACTATTTAAAACTGTTTTCTATTTGAATATATTTCAAAATATAATTTATTGAGATTTTAGAGCCTGCTAAATCAAATATTAATAATCAGCAAATCAGCATTTTAGAATGATTTGATTTCTTAAGGATGTGACACTAAAGACTGGAGTGATGATGCTGAAAATTCTCCTTTGATCACAGGAATAAATTATATTTTTAAATATATTCAAATAGAAAATAGTTTTTTTTAAATAGTACAAATATTTCACAATATTAATACTTTTGCTGTACTTTGGATCAAATAAATGCAGGTTTGGTGAACAGAAGAGACTTCTTTAAAAACATAAAACATCTTACTGTTCAAAAACTGTTGACTGGTAGGCTATATAGATTACAGAAATGTTCTATTGTAATGTTTTATATTATATATATATAATTTCTGTCTGTCCCCCTCACTTCTGAAAAGAAAGCTACGTCCCTGCTTTATTCAAAGGGAAGAGCCGCTCCTTCCGTTCGTCATATGTAATTAAGTTATTTCTGCGTCCTTGCACATGTGCAGTCCTTTTAGTTTCGTGGTTCATTACGATCGAGTGTTTACATGCACTCTCAATCGTATTGGAAGAGGAATAAAGCACCCCCTTCAATCCAATCGAAATTTCATTCGGATCGAGCTCAATCGGATTGATTAAAGTTTGTTTATGAACGTTTTTCTATCCGATTGAGCAGTCAATCTGATTACAAACGGATTATTTGGGTGCATGTAAACGTAGTGTTTGGTTTCAAGCTGCAGCTGCATATTTTCTGGTGCTTCTCAACATTCCCATTATGGTTATGTAAGCAAGACTGGATAATCTGGCTCAGAAAAAAAGAAATAAACTATGTTGACAGCATCATAAATTGGTTATACAAAAACACACGACATGATTTACATGCTGGTCTCTCTTTTTATTTGGCACAGATGGCATTTTCTTAAACTTTTCAGAAGCATTTTGCCTTGCAGATGAATATAACAGTTTTTTTATGTTAAACATTAATGTTTAGTTAAAGCAGAGGGCTGGAATATGCTATTAAAGTCCTTGAATGCATCCAGCTGTTACTCAAATACTGCAAAGAAGGTGAAGTGCATAAGCTGGCCTAGAAACTGCTTGGGTGAAGATGATTTGCTTCTCATTTGGATATATTCAGGACGCATCGAATGCTGTAAAGTGGGAAACAAAGATTAGGACTTTATTTTCTACTCAAATTAAACTCAAAAACAGAAAGATGTGAGTAACAAATATACCACTCTCCAGTCTTCATGAGGTTGATGGCATCGTTGACCTGCTCAATAGTCATTTTGTGCGTTATGAACTCGTCAAGCTTTATTTTGCCGTTCATGTAGTCGCAAACCAGGTTTGGAACAGAGTCCTTGCTTTTATAACCTTTGCATAAAAATAAATAAATGTACTTTATGCACAAGCATGTACTCAAGTTCTTTCTCTGAAAGCCATAGAAAGCATTAACTGACAGCTTGATTACCTCCGAACAAAGATCCTTTCCAGGTTTTCCCAGATAAGAGCTGGATTGGCCTTGCAGAGAAGTCCTTCACATCAGTCCAGCCAACTAAAACACTCACACCCCAACCTTTAACACATGACTCCAGCGCAGTTCTCTGAGGTCAAAGAGGCATTAATTCACACACGTCACATACTGAAAGCTTTTAAATAAGTTAGAAAATAAATGCACCTTTCAAAAATGTGTCAGGCAGGTCTTACCATTACTTCAGTGTTGCCCACACACTCAAGTGAGTAATCCACTCCTCCATTGGTAAGTTCTGCAAGGACTTCAGAGATGGGTTTATCATATGCCTTCGGATTCAGAAAATCAGTGGCACCAAAGACCTTTGCCTTCTCAAACTTCTGCTCATTAATATCCACAGCGAAGATGCGGGAGGCTCCGGCGTTTTTACAGCCCATGACTGCAGCCAGACCTACTGCACCCATTCCAAACACTGCACAGGTTGAGCCTGGAGTGACCTTCACACAAACACAAGCAAATTACTTGTGTAAACATCTTACACAAATATATACATTAATATACAGGTGCCTCTCAATAAATTAGAATGTCGTGGAAAAATGTATTTATTTCAGTAATTCAACTCAAATTGTGAAACTCTTGTATTAAATAATTTCAGTGTACACAGACTGAAGTAGTTTGAGTCTTTGGTTCTTTTAATTGTGATGATTTTGGCTCACATTTACAGGAGTGTAAAGGTATGCGTATCGTGTACCGTACGGTTCACGGGCAAATTCCAAATGGAAGTGATCATCCCTATCACCTTGGAGTGGAGACTAGTTTGGAGTGAGATGGGCAAGTGTGTGCCGTTATGTAGTCGTTTGGAAGCCACTTGGCAGAGGGAGCGACAATAGCCTAGTTATTTTCAGCTGGCATGTTCCAGTGACAACGCAACATAAAGGTCTTTTTATTGTTGTTATCATAACTGTTGCAAATAAACATACATTTTATATGTTGAAAAGTTTTTTTAAAATATGCTAATATATTCAAACTAATATGTATAAACATTTTAAAATATAAAATGTATATTTTTTATGCCGGTGTCCATTACGGAAGTGCTGTTTTGCAGCGTTGCCAAGTCTGTGGTTTTCCTGCAGATTAGGGCTACTTTAACACTGTTGCTGCAGGTTGAAACATCTGCAATAACAT
Organism: Carassius auratus; assembly: GCF_003368295.1. Taxonomy (NCBI): domain Eukaryota; kingdom Metazoa; phylum Chordata; class Actinopteri; order Cypriniformes; family Cyprinidae; genus Carassius; species Carassius auratus. Next base: position 20,558,373 of record NC_039244.1, on the reverse strand, counting down.
GATATTAAGCACCTGTAATGGGAATTCTACCAGGGGAACCCGCCAAAAATAGTGTTTTTATCCCCCGGAATGCAATTTTTATCAGGGGACTACCTCAACTCGCATTCGGCTAGTCATGTAGCATTAGGGTGGGTTTTGTTGTGAAAACCTGGCAACCCTGCTGCCCACAGGAACATGCCAGCTGAAAATAATGAGGACATTGTCCCTCCCTTTGCCAAGTACATTCCAAACGACTACATAATGGCACACACTTGCCCTGCTCACTCCAAACTAGTCTCCACTCCAAGGTGATAGGGATGATCACTTCCATTTGGAATGTGCCCGTGAACCATATGGTACACAATATGCATACCATTTTACATATATATATATATATATATATATATATATATATATATATATATATAATGGTTGCTTTTCTGAAATGGAACAGCTTCAATTACATATGAGTCCAAAAAAATGCAACCTACTGAGGTCGCCGCCTTTGAAATGAGACTTTTATAATGGGAAATGAGAAACTTCTATAATTGAGCCATTGAATTATTCACTCAACCAAATAGTTTGATTACACGGATTAATTTGATAAAACACACTGGGGTTTGCGGGTGAGTGAACTGCAGGGGGTTTGTGAGTTAATGATAAGCTAATAATTTATTAAATCATAAAAATAAATAATTCAAAATAAAACAAAACTACTAAAACATTTAATATTTCATTTGTATAATTGCATGTCTTGTGACCATTAACTGACATCAGAGCACTGTAGATATTGGAATGTGTTTAATGTGTTTAAATTATTGAAATACAGTTAAAGTCTAAAGTTTAAGTCCTGTTTAAAATGTAAGTTACTCGGTATTAACTTTTTGTTAATTTATTGGTTGTATAGCACAGCTGAGATTAACTTTTAACATTTAATTTAGTTAAATAGGTAAAACAGGAGATACCCCCTGATAATGTAAAGCAATTTGAGTACCTAGAAAAGTGCTATATAAATCTAAGGAATTATTATGGTAGCACTTTATTTTACAGTCCTGTTCCTCACGTACATACTATGTACTTATTATAGTAATTACAATAACTATGTAATAACTAGGTACTAACACTGAACCTACCCCTAAACCTAACCCTAACCCATGTAGTTACCTTGTGTTACCAGAACTGTCTTAGACAAATACACTGTAAGTACACTATAAGTACATGTTAGTACATGTACTATAAAATAAAGTGCAACCATTATTATTATTAAATGTTTTTCTTAAAGTGTCCTTGTGCTCTCTTTCTTTAAAATGAATGGCCCTTGAATCAACATTTTGTTATATGAAGCAAAAACTTTCATTCAAGTGTGGCTTAAGTGTCCAAGTTAAGTGCTTGAGTGCACACAACATCTGTACACACCCCAGCTGTGTTGACAGCAGCTCCATAACCAGTAGTGATGCCGCAGCCGAGCAGACACACGCGGTCGAGTGGGGCATTATCATCAATCTTGGCCACAGCAATCTGATTGATGACGGTGTACTCAGAGAAGGTACTGGTGCCCATGAACTGCAGAATGGGCTGACCACGGCAAGTGAGACGCGTTGAAGGATCAGACATAGTGTCATGATATTTAGTTGACCTGTGGATGAAATATATGACCCAGGACCACAAAATCAATCATGAGGGTTTTTTTTTTTTTTTTTACAATTTAGTTTATACATCAACTGAAATTTGAATAAATAATTATTTCATTTATGTATGGTTTGTTAGGATAGGACAATATTTGTCAATCTGGAATCTGAAGGTGCAAAAATATTGATAAAATTGCCTTTAAAGTGGTCAAAACAAAGTCCTTAACAATGCATATTACTAAACATAAATTAAGTTTTTATATATTTATGGTAGGACATTTACAAATATCTTCATGGATCATGATCTTTACTTAAAATCCTAAAAATCTTTACAAAAATCTTAAATCATACAATTAATTGTTGGCTATTGCTACATGTTAGGTAAAATATGTTAGCCTGAATGCACTGTAAGTCACTTTGGATATAAGCGTCTGCTAAATGCATGATTTTTTTATTATTTATTTTTTTATTTATTTTTATATTCATGTGAGCAACTGAATGGTTTTGTGGTCCAATGTTACATAATGTGAAAAGTTGATCTGTTGTTTGCATTTCTTACCAACTGCTGTCACACAGGTTTGTTTTTGGAGACTTGCAGAACCTGCAATTTCCACACTGAGAGAGGAAGACTGGAATAACCTTATCACCTGTTGACCAGAAAACATAAATTATTTCAACATAGTGTTTTGTTCATTAACAAACCAATACAAACACAATACAAAGTTAGGTAACCAGATAACAAGATTCATGAAAAGATTCAATTCAGAAGACATGGGTGTGAGTAATTGATGATGGAATTTTCATTTATGAGTAAACTGTCCATATGCGTATAAATATTTAGTTTTATTTTGTGACCTGCTTTGAAACCAGTGACTCCAGGTCCCACACTCTCCACCACACCAGCGCCCTCATGTCCCAGGACAGTGGGAAAACCCCGTTTGTCCTTCCCTTCAAACAGGTGATAAAGGTCGGTGTGACAAACACTTGTGACTACAACCTTATAAACAAGAAAAACATGTTAACCAATAATGGTGTACAACATTATCAGTGCGATTTGACAACTTTTATGGGACATTTCCCACCTTAATTCGTATTTCGCCTTCCTGAGGTGGGGCGACTTCTATTTCTTCCATTATCAGGGGCTTATTGGGCTCCCAGGCAACAGCAGCCCGACATTTAATCACCTTTAGCACACAGAAGAACTTGGTTCAGTTTCGTTATTTAATAGTAGTCTATAGATGTTTATATAACCACAGTTGCATGATCTACGTGATCTACGTGATCTACATGATCTACGTGATCTACATGATCTACGTGATCTACATGATTTAACCATAGTTGAAGGTTGTCCAGCTGTTTGGCTTAACATAGCTTGTGACATTCAGCCAAGTATGGTGACCCATACTCCAAATTCGTGGGAAGTCATGACCTGCATTTAACCCATCCAAAGTGCATACATATATATATATATATATATATATATATATATATATATATATACACACACACACACACACACACACACACACACAGCAGTGGGCAGCCCGTTTGGCAGTAAACTGGCATAATGACCAATTCAAACAACAGAAAAAAACATACTATATATATATATATATATATATATATATATATATATATATATATATATATATATATATATATACATAGCTTGTGACATTCAGCCAAGTATGGTGACCCATACTCCAAATTCGTGGGAAGTCATGACCTGCATTTAACCCATCCAAAGTGCATATATATATATATATATATATACACACACACACACACACAAATATATATATATATATATATATATATATATATATATATATATATATATGCACTTTGGATGGGTTAAATGCAGGTCATGACTTCCCACGAATTTGGAGTATGGGTCACCATACTTGGCTGAATGTCACAAGCTATGTATATATATATATACATATATATGTATATATGTATATATATATACATATATACATATATACATATATATGTATATATGTATATATATATATATATACACACACACACACACAAATATATATATATATATATATATATATATATATATAGGGTGAATACTGGTAAAGTGGGACAATGGGTAAAGTGGGACAGTTAAGCTAAATAATTTATATCTTTACATGGATATGTTTTTTTTTTTTTTACAAAAAATCAACACTGAGCTCATCGGTAGCAAGTATGTGATAAAAAAATAAATAAATCTGTGGCTATGACATCACTTCCGGGGTGTGGCACATCATATTTAACAACCTTGCAGTGAACTGTGATGGTAAGTAAAATGACAGCATTCTGAGGCAAATAATGTTAAGGTTGTGAAAATAAAACAACTCATGAATCATTTGTAATTGTTACATATTTTGTTATAGGAAGTAATGGTGAATCAGAATTTTTTAAACTCACATTCATATTAATCTTCTTGGGGTTTTTTTATGTGATTTTGACACTGTCCCAGTTTGCCAATAGCATATTTGTTAAACTGGGACAGGGTTTTACTGGCAAACTGGGACAGCCATTCAAGTCATTCTAATGGAGGAATAGAGTTACCTTTTTATATGTCCCTCATATATTTAGTTAGTTAGCTAGATATTTCAACAAAGACTGACTTAAACTACGCCAGCTCTCACGCATTCACCGTGAGACACACGCAATTAACACTTTTCACACGCTCTCACGCCACACATCCATTTTCTCACGCACAGAAAAATCGTGAAGCAAAGAGGACACGGAGACCGACAGACTAGATAGAGCGGGTTACTTATGATATAAAAACAAATCTTAGCTCTTAGATTCTGTCACTTTTATTACGAAATTCAAACAATAAATAACGTTTTGGTGCTTGTAAATGTGACAGATCCCTATAGCGCCACGTGACCCGATCATCTCTACTAGCTAATAGTAAATAAACATGAATGAGTAATGTTATATTTTTACATATTTCAGAATCCAATGTCAGAAAAGAGGACAGGGAGGAAGGAGATAAGGAAAGCAAAGAATAGGCTAGGTCAGAAGCCAGGGCAAAAGTTGAACCAATGGAGTGAGGATAGGATGAAGGGTGCGAGTACCTGCACCCCTTCTTAAAAAAAGTTATGTTTATATTATTGTTGTTGTTTATATTGTTGTTTATATTGTTATTCTGTATTTCATTTATAAGGCCTACACTTGAATAACAACTGAATGTGTTTTAAGTGTCCCAGTTTTCCAATAAAGGTGTCCCAGTTTGACATAAGCGCCTTGAAAAATGTGTTTTGGGGTCATTGTGTGTTTGAGGAAGAGTCATCCATCCTGTGTTTAATGTTTCTTTCTTTTTTATTGTCTATAGTATAGTTGAGCTCCTAAGCTATTTAGAATAGTATCATATGAGCAGCTAAGACATTTGGATCATAATAAAAAAGTATGCAGAATATAAATTATCAGAAAGTGTCCCACTTTACCAGTATTCACCCTATATTGCATTACAATTAGAAGTGCAGCAAATCATTTGTGCATTGCAATAATGAAGTATATTCAAGCCATCACATTTGAAACAAGACATTTATCTAGCATATTTTTCTTAAGTTTTTTGGCTTATATTTTCTAAGTGTAAGTTATACTGGATGGCTTAAAGCATTCATAACATTCTTATGAGAGTCTCATTCAAATGTTAGCATTATATCGTTCCGATAGAATTTATTTTTAAGATGACTTTGCACTGTAAACTGTTCCTCATCAATAGATGAACTGAAATAAGCTTAAATGTATAGAGGGACTGGAGTCATATAAAAAATTCATCAACTGCTCTATAGAAAAAAGCAACAGAGACCAAAAGACAAGTTTACATACCTTTCCTGCAGTGGCCATTTCCCAGTGTAGTCGTATTGCTGTAATGAATGCAAAAATTAGGCAGAGAATCTTTGGTGTTCGTTTTTATAGTCTGGTATTGTGTGGATGAAGCAACCTCTCTCTCCCCTCTCTCTCCCCTCTCTCTTTCATTTAGTGAAGCAATACTGTAACCTTTTAATACAGTAAATATCAGAGGTGAGAGTAGGTCACACATGTGCAAGTCACGTATCTCTCAAGTCTTAACCGTCAAGTCTCAAGCAAGACCAGGTCAATTTTTGTTAAAATCAAGTCAATTCAAGTCAAATCAAGTCAAGTCAAGTCAAGTCAAGTCACTGATTTTGTCAAGCATTTCAAGTCATAACTTGAGTCAAGCAAGTCACTGTCAAGTATTACAAATGTTTGATGATTTAACTGAATTCATATATTAAAATAACTTAAAACTGAAGTAGTTATGGACTATAGGAGTTTTATTTTCAACAAAACAAAATTGCAATATGCATTTCTACTCAAAAAGTCTCCACAAATAGCGGACAATTTTTTGTTAATACAAGAGTTAATGCAGAGCTGTTAATACAATAGAAATCTTGAACAAATAAATAAATAAAAATTAAAACTACATGGCCTAAGATGTAATTGAAGTTTAAATTAGTCCAACATAAAAACATGAAAAGTATTTAGGTAGAGTGTACGCCGTTTGAGTTCAGCTCGTATTCTCCAAAATGGTGCAACGGTGATGCGGAGAGACACAGAGGAGAAAAATTGTTGAATAAATGTGTTAATTTTGTTTTCTTTATGTACAAAAAGTATTCTCATCACTTCATAAAGTTACGGTTGATCCACTGATGGCAGATCGATTATTCTGATGATGTCTTTCATATTTTTGGACCTTAACACTGTTACTTATTTTAAGTAACAGTACTTTTTTTTTGCTAAAAAGCTCATTTTTAGTTTCAATGCTCTAGCTCTTTTCTTAAAGCCACTTCACCAATTTGTGAAGCTCAATCATCTTTTGTTGCACATCAGAAATATATTCTTTGGTTTTTCTGATTGTGATGGATGATTAAGGGTATTTGGGCTTTGTTTTCCCTCCACTTTATATTTCTGTGAAACAGGAAGCAATGGCTGTATAATTCATGTTTATAATCATGCTGGAGTCCTCAAAATTGTGAATATGAATGGGAATATACTTCAGAGATATTTTACTCATAAGAATTTCTAGGGGTGCCAATAATTGTGTCCAACGAGTATTTGAGAAAAACATTAATTTCATAATGATATTTCCCATCCGTTTTAAATTCTTATTATCCAATGAAAGGATACATTCTTGTGAATTTTTTTAATAAAAATTCAAAATGATTAACAATGCAGATGAATTTTCACACCCTTTTTTGAACATATTTGCCAAGGGTGCCAATATTTGTGGGCATGACTATATGTGTTCATGGTTGTGCTTGCAAAGTTTTGCATTATCTATAGGCTTTTCTCTCAAAGAGTAACACTGAAGACCAATTATTAGACAATGTACTGTGCACATGCTACTGCCAAAAAAGCTGACATTTCCTTATAAACATTGAATAACCATGTATAATGCATTCCACTTGCAAAAAAAAAAACAACAACAACAAAAAACATTTGATACTGCTCACGAACTGCATTTTAATGCAGCCAACTTCTCAATAAAACTGTTTTCACTTGTATATTTTTTGTTTATGTTGTAAGGCAACGGGATAAATATCAAATAGTGATTGAAAGCGGCCAATTAAGACTACCAGCTCTTTTCTCCAATGCATGTTGGCCACAACTATTGGCACCCCTAAAAATTCTTATGAGTAAAATATCTCTGAAGTATATTCCCATGTAAATTTAATTTCTTTTCTTTTTTTAGCAAGCACACCAGGGTGACTAGGATAATTAAACTGTCCTGCCATGACTTCCTGCTCCACAGGATTATAAATATGAGTAACTAAAAAAACCCAATTCCATTAATAATCCATCACAAGGAGTAAAACCAAAAGAATATAGTTCTGATGTGCAAAACAGAAAAGATTTTTGAGCTCAACAAAATACAAACCCGATTCCAAAAAAGTTGGGACACTGTACAAATTGTAAATTAAAACAGAATGGAATGATGTGAAAAATTTAAATTTCAATATTTTATTCAGAATACAACATGTACAACATAGAAAATGTATAATTTTAAGGGGAAAATAAGTTGATTTTAAATTTTATGGCATCGACACATCTAAAAAATTGGGCCAAGGCCATGTTTACCATTGTGTGGCATCCCCTCTTCTTTTTATAACAGTCTGCAAACGTCTGGAAACTGAGGAGATACGTTGCTCAAGTTTAGGAATAGGAATGTTGTCCTATTCTTGTCTAATACATGCTTCTAGTTTCTCAACCGTCTTAGATCTACTTTGTCACATCTTCCTCTTTATGATGCACCAAATGTTTTCTATGGGTGAAAGATCTTGACTGCAGGCTGGCCATTTCAGTACCCGGATCCTTCTTCTACGCAGCCATGATGTTGTAATTGATGCAGTATGTGGTCTGGCATTGTAATGTTGGTAAATGCAAGGTCTTCCCTGAAAGAGACGACATCTAGATGGGAGCATATGTTGTTCTAGAACTTGGATATACCTTTCAGCATTGATGGTGCCTTTCCAGATGTTTAGCCTGCCCATGCCAAATGCACTCATGCAACCCCATACCATCAGAGATGCAGGCTTCTGAACTGAGCGCTGATGACAACTTGTTTTGTCCTTTTCCTCTTCAGTCCGGATGACATGGCATCCCAGTTTTCCAAAAAGAACTTCAAATTTTGATTTGTCTGAACACAGAACAAACAGTTTTCCACTTTGTAACAGTCCATTTTAAATGAGCCTTGGCCCAGAGACAACGCCTGCGCTTCTAGATCATGACCCTTACACAGAGATTGTTCCATATTCTCTGAATCTTTGGATGATATTATGCACTGTAGATGATGATAACTTCAAACTCTTTGCAATTTTTCTCAGAGAAACTCCTTTCTGATATTGCTCCACTATTTTTTGCTGTAGAATTGGGGGAATAGGTGACACTCTGCCTATCTTGACTTCTGAGAGACACTACCACTCTGAGAGGCTCTTTTTAGCAAATTGGTCCTCCAGTGGTTCCTTTTATGTACATTTAACTTTTCCGACCTCTTATTGCTACCTGTCCCAACTTTTTTGGAATGTGTAGCTCTCATGAAATCTAAAATGAACCAATATTTGGCATGACATTTCAAAATGTCTCACTTTCAATATTTGATATGTTATATACTATTGTGAATAAAATATAAATTTATGAAATTTGTAAATTATTCCATTCCTTTTTACTCACAATTTGTACAATGTCCCAACTTTTTTGGAATCGGGTTTGTAGAAAGTGGCTGTGAGGAAAGAGTTAAAGCATTGAAAATCCCCATTTCCACCATCAGGGCAATAATTAAGAAGTTTCAATCTACTAAAGATGTTATAAATCTCCAAGGATCTCAAATAAAATGCTGTACAAGATGACACCGCCTGATTGTGGTGTGAGAGTATCTGTGGGAGTGCTATTATGTTACATGTTTGCATGTACTCATGCTAAATATAGGTTATAGAAAAAAACAGTTTGATATACTTGGGCTTCATTAAAGTTAGCTGCAGTTGCTGATGCATTACAGAATAGGCTGAATGCCATGATGTTATAGCTAATGAATGTGACAATACACTTAAATAGAACATGCTGGCGTTTGATATATAAATATCTTGATAAAGGAAAGGATAAAGAAAGGGAGAGACAGGGAAGAGTATGAAGTTACTGATAAAACCAGTCGAGTATTTCGCCATTTCCAAGCAAAAATTGAAAGGAAATGAATAAATAATTCAATCATGCAACTCTATTTTTTTTATTATATTAAATTAAATAAAAATCACAACTAAATGTTCTGTAGAGCAGATCTGACACCCTTGGCCTTACCTGATCGCTGTGTAGGGGGCTGAGCAGACTGCAGTCACACCATTTGCACGGTCACGTTATCTGCGCTTCAAGTTTATTGCGCGTCTACTCGACGGCGCGTGGTAGATTAAGGTGCGAGCGTGTTCAAGGCGCTGCCGTCTTCTTTAGAAAATTCGCATATCGTATGTAGTGACGTACCATTGTGGGGATTGTCATCTTACTTTACTATACACATTTTTTTATAATTGGTTACCAAAGTCATGACCAATGCTATTGACCTCACTATATCCACATACAAACTATCCTGTAGACTTTTATTTACTTTTGTCTGGCTTTGGGATAACCATGAGGTTTGGTGTATTTGACTCTATGTTTGGCTTAATGAAGGTTTTGGTAATTCTCATCATGCCTTGTGTACTTGTGTCTTAACCCACAACATAAACATGTCATAACTTCCAGGTGAATGTTTACAAATATTTATATGTTCATTTGAATAAACATTTATATGGCCTATTCCAATTTAATATTTTATCTGGTCTTCCAGATACAACTTCCAATGTCTACAAGATGCTTCAAGAAACCCACCTGCAAAACTACAGTAAAGTTAACCGTTTTAGGCACTTGTGTAAAATGCTGTAAAAAATTTTTTAGGTTTTTTTATGAATATTCAAAATTTGAATGTATAATGAATAAGCTAGCATTTTCCATGATTTTGGCATGCACTTATTAAAGAATTATACAGTAAAATTATATAAAAATCACCACAGTGGTATGTGTGGACATGTACAACAAAAACTATTTATTTTATTCATTTATTGTTATTTTTTTCTTTATTTTGTCATGCAATTATTAAATTATGAAACAGTGAAATTACATCAAAAACTGTTTGGTTTTGTCCTTTTTAATAATTGTCCCCCCTCACTTTTTTGATTTTCTTCATATAATAGCCTACACCAATAGCAGGTACATATTAAATGATAACATTGACTTATAACACTTAAAACGTGAATGAATTCCGTCATTCTTTAAAAAATGATTTTAATAAGTCCATGGATCCAATTGATTTAGAATAATGTTTACTGTAAGTAGAAAGACAGAACATAATCCTAATTATGCATTAATTTAGCGGCATGCATTAATTTAGCGGCACTTAGCGGCATTCCACATAAAAAAAAAGAAAAAAGGATATAGCTTTGAACCCAAAAATACATTTAAAAAAAAACATAATTATAGCAAATTAAATGGTGAAAACTTAAATATAAGGCTGTGAATATGAATATGAATAAATATGACAACCGAAGGAGGATTTACTAAAGAAGACTGCCTTGAACACGCTCGAATCATAATCTACCACTCACCGTCGAGTAGACGCGCAATGAACTTGAAGCGCATAAAGGATGACCGCGCTACTCTGAAGCGCAGATGGTGTGACTGCAATCAATCATTCTGGTGCTGAAACTCAGTTTAATCATCTGTCTGCACGACTGAGAATCTGAATACATCTGATATTCCACTTCAACAGAACCATTTGATCAGATAACATCGATAATAGGCACGGTAATAATAGTGACTAAAATGCGTTGTTTATTTACTAAATCTAAGGCGTTATCTGATACAAACTCTATTTGATTTATTATGGCATTCTGCAATGGATAATACATTTTAGACGATTTACAGCTGGCATTTTATGTACTATTTATCATACTCTTTATGAACATTTTGCATAATTCAAGGAAATTTGATCTATTGGAAATTACTTAAAAGGCGACAAGTAATTCTGTCATTTTTTATGAAAGTTTCCTCCAGATGGCAAATCATGCATTATGTTTAATAGCATTTTTTTATGGAAATTGCAATTTAGACTGTTTTGAAATTAACCAGAGAACTTTATTGTAAAGCTAATTGCATAACTAGTTTTACTTTTTTATATACTGGAATTTGCATTGTTCAACAAAAATACTGCTACAATAGCCTATCAACTTGTTTCTTTTTTTTTTTTTTTTTACAAATAACGTTCAAGCATGATGTTGTCTCTTTTGGCAAAAAATAAATAAAAATAAAATAAAAGGATAATTATCTCAACTCGACAATAAATTAATTAATGATTATAAGATCATATTATAATAAACAATATTATTTGCTGTAGCTTATGCAACATAACATAACATTTTATTTTATTTTTTTCCGGCCTGTGAACTTTAAGCACTCGCCACTACAGAGAAAATAAAGAAATAATGAATTAAACAGTGTATTATGTCTAAAAAGCTGCAATTTATTCTTACGCCCATGTAAAGATTGCTGAACTCAATAAAAACACAAAAGAACCTTTGACCTTCTTTGTATTGTGGATATTGTAGTTTTGTTAAAGTCACTTTTGTTATTTTATCGTATGATTCCTCCCAGTCGGTAGTAGACAAATATTGTATTTCATAAATAAATAAATGAATAAATAAATACATGTTGTATAATATTAGAATACATTTTAATTATTATTTTTACAAATAATTTCGTTAGAAGACCTGTGATGGTTAAGAACTTCATCTCCCAGCATGCTTTGTGCTGCCCATAGCGTCACACTGTGTTACAGAACCGCTTCCGTGTTGTGTGTGTTACTGGTAAACAGAAACTGCGTGAGGTGACAGTTTTTTTTTTAAATCTCCCGTCACTGATTAGACAGCGATGCTTTGGTGAACCGCTGCGCCAGAAGATATATTAGATTGGACTATGTCGTTGATTCCGGGCTCGAAACAGAAGGACAGGCGCATTTTATGCGGGATGTGCCCGGACCCGCAGTGCCAGGCGAAGCTCTTCTTCCCCGCACACACCTCCATGAGCATCGAGTGCACTGAGTGCGGCCAGAGACACGAACAGAAGAACCTCGCGAATGTGGAGGAAGTGACTGACCCAGATGTAGTGCTTCATAATTTGCTGAGAAACGCTTTGCTGGGTGTGCCAGGCCCTCCTAAAAAGGGTTCAGAGCTGGTGAAAGTGTTGGGACTGTCCAACTATCACTGCAAGCTGCTGTCTCCCGTCCTCACCCGCTATGGCATGGACAAACAGACAGGCACTGCCAAACTCTTGAAGGAAATGAACCAGGGAGAGATCTTCGACTGCTCGCTTCTCGGGGACCGGGCATTTCTCATCGAGCAAGAGCATGTGTCCACTGTTGGGTATGGACGAGACCGGTCAGGAAGCCTGATCTACCTGCATGACACTTTGGAGGAGATCAAGAAAGCAAACTTAAATAGAGAGTGTCTTATTCCTGTGCATGTGGACGGAGACGGACACTGCCTGGTCCATGCCGTGTCCAGGGCATTAGTTGGACGTGAACTCTTCTGGCATGCTCTTCGAGAAAACCTGAAGCTCAATTTCAAACAGAACATAGACCGCTACAAAGCTCTTTTCCAGGACTTTATAGATGCTGCAGAATGGGAAGACATTATTAATGAGTGTGACCCATTGTTTATCCCTCCAGAAGGCGTTCCATTGGGTCTTAGGAATATTCACATTTTTGGCCTGGCAAATGTACTGCACAGACCCATAATCCTGTTGGACTCACTGAGCGGTATGCGCAGCTCAGGCGATTACTCCGCCACTTTCTTGCCAGGCCTGGTTCCAGAGGAGCAGTGCCGAGGAAAAGATGGCACTCTGAACAAGCCCATCTGCATCGCCTGGAGTAGCTCTGGCAGAAATCACTATCTACCCCTAGTGGGCATCAAGGGCTTGCCTTTGCCCCGTTTACCTGCTGCACTTCTCCCAAAAGCTTGGGGTGTTCCTCAAGAGCTGATTCACAAATACGTGAGTTTGGACTCCAGTGGAAGCTGTGTGATCGGCGGCGACAGGAGCCTGCAGGAGAAGTACTTGCTGCGGCTCGTAGGCGCAATGGAGGACGTCTTCATGGAAAAGCACAGCATCCACCCTGCTCTAGTCGCCGACGTCCACCAGTACATATATCGACGCACTGGAGTGATCGGCGTGCAGCCAGAGGAGGTGACTGAAGCGGCTAAGAAATCCGTTCAGGAGGGTCGTCTCCACCGCTGCCTTGTCTGCAATGCCCTCTCGGAGCTCCACGTGCCAGCAGAGTGGCTCATACCGGGAGGGAAACTCTACAACTTGGCCAAGTCGACTCACGGTACACTACGAGCGGACAAAAACTACAGCTTTCCTTTAAATAGTTTGGTTTGTTCCTATAACCCAGAAAAAGATGTGCTGGTGCCCGACTACAAACTCAGCACACTCACTGCCTGCACCTGGTGTCACGGAACTTCAGTGCGGCGCGTTTGTGGCGACGGCTCTGTGGTCTATTTGGATGGAGACCGTACCAATACTCGCTCCGAGGGTGGGAAGTGCGGCTGTGGGTTCAAACACTTCTGGGAGGGCAAGGAGTACGACAATCTTCCTGAAGCTTTTCCCATCACTCTGGAGTGGGGCGGCCGTGTGGTGCGTGAGACAGTTTATTGGTTCCAGTACGAAATGGATCAGACTCTCAACAGCAATGTTTATGATGTAACGATGCGTCTCGTCACAAAACACTTCCCCGGTGAGTTCGGCAGTGAGATTCTGGTCCAAAAAGTGGTGAACACTATTTTGCATCACACCGCCAAGAGGAGCCAAGAAGAATACAATCCAGTGGCCATCGAAGGTGCTCATGTGCAGGACGGGAGAGACGGGAGTGAATCTGCCACTCACCCTCCTACTAAAATCATCCTGACTGGACAGAAGGGCAAAACCCTGCATAAAGAGGAACTGGTGATGAGCAAAACTGAGAGGGTCTTGCAGCACAGCATCAGCGAGCAGGCGGCCCTGTCCCAGCGCCGCAGCACAGACCGCTTGCGCCAACAGGATTCTCGCTTGTCATTTCCTTCCTCTTCATCATCCTCTGCACCTTCCACGCCCACCAAAGTGCCAGCCTCCAGCGGAGAGAAGAAAATCCGTGTAACAACCAGCGACGGGCGGCAGGCCATGCTTACGCTGCAACCGCACACCACCTACGCTGAGCTCCAGAATTCCATCATCCAGGTCTTCAACTTGTCGTCCGGACAGCTGTGCATCCGACATGGCTTCCCACCCAAAGAGCTGCCCCCGCCGCGTCCCGAGGACCAGAACCAGCCCGTGGCGCTTCAGCATGGTGACCGCATCTCTGTGGAAGTGCTAAAAGAGAGTTCTCCTGAAACGCACATGACCCAGACGCAGACGCCTCAAACGCACACTCACTCTGACCCACGACTCAGCCGCACCAGTAGCAGGGAAATTCAGGAAAACATTGACCTCGAGATGTCATCACTGTGTCTCCTGGCAGCACTTATGGGTAAGACGCACCCTCCTGTTATAGATCTGCTTTATGAGAAGACTGTGTCATACTAAATGTGTGTGTGAGGCCTGTCTATTTAATGTTTTTCTCTTCTCCTCTCTCTTGTTCGGTTTCTCTCAGGTGAAGATATCTGGACATATGCCAAGAAACTGCCTCACCTGTTCCAACAAGGAGGGGTCTTCTACAATATTGTGAAGAAAGACATGGGTAATCTGTCTTTTTATCACTTTCTCACACAATTTGAATTGAGTTTTCAAAATTGTGCTTGGCATGACAGAGACTATATGTCTTGCCAAAAAGCATTTGCAGTAACACTGTATTTTGAGTGTAGGGTTTGAGAACCAGTTCTTATTAAGAACAGGTTTTGTTTTCTTAAAAATATAGAATAAGTTTCATGGTTTGTGGTGTGGAAGCGGTCCTCTGTTAATCCAGACTTTTGTTTGTTCTGCCACAGGCTGATAAAGGCAATGCAGTGGAGTTAAAAAAACATTTTTTTGATTATTTGTACATGCCCAGTAGTCAGAGAAAAGTAGTGAAAAGCTGCATATTTATATTTTAGTATAAAATTTCAGAATACTTTAATAATTGGTTTGTCCCTCTTTCTGCTTTACTGTAGCTCAAGCAGTAGAGTATGGTGCTAACAATTGCAAGGTTGCAGGTTTGATTCCCAGGGAGAGCAAGAACTGTTAAAAAAATTGAATGTGTACCTTGATTGCAGTTTAAGTTGCTTTGGATAAAAGTAATTGTGTAATGACAGCAGGACTCAAGCTGCTTAAACTCCTCAGGTTTGTTTAAAACCAGCATGAAATGATCTTGTGCGTCTACTTGTCATCGTCCCAAATGTATTTAATTTAATGTGACCTAGAATTAGTTCAGAATCTGAAGTATTTCTTATTCAAGTGTATTTTCCTTTAAACGTTAAAAGTTTTTGTTTATTAGTTTGTTTGATTTTACAAATATATGATCTGTCTTCCAAGCCAAAAATATATTTTATTACTGTTTTAGTTTTTTGTTCTTTTGTTTTATCTTTTGTCATTGCTATTCCACAAAAATGCTAATAAATTGCAATACATATAATGTTTTTTTAGGAATATTGTAAACATTTTTGAGAACATTAGAGAAACTAATGAACTGTATTTCTGTGTTAAGGTCTGTTGGACGGGAAGCACTGCACACTGCCTCATTTGTTGGGTAAAACGTTTGTGTTCAATGCTGCAGAGGAGCGTTTGGAGCTGTGTGTGGACACAGCCGGCCATTTTCCAGTGGGCCCTGATGTGGAAGAGCTCGTCCAGGAGGCCCTTTCCCAGCTCCACTCAGATGCAGCCTCCCGTAGCCGTGAGGGAAGCCCCGCGCACGGCTTGCGACTGGGCGCCGGTGGTGCTGTGCGCAGGAAAGAGCAGAACGTCACGGCCTTCCAGGGCAAAGGTCACTCGTTGGGTTCCGCCCCACCAATCAGGCGGCAGCACAGCAGCGGCGTGGATCTCAGCGGCAGCGTTCAAGGTGAAGGGTTAACGTTGTCAGGGGAGGAGTTGGTGCGTGTGGCCCCGGGCATGCTCACTTTACGCGAGGGGCGCGGTTTAGGGCTGGAGCCCGCCGTGATCGAGGCCCAACGGCAGCGCTTGCAGGAGATGGTCTCAAGCATACAGGCATCCATGGACAAACACTTGTGCCAGCATGCTGCAGTAAGGCAGGATGCGAAGGAAGAAGAGGCTCCTGACAAACAGGAGGATATGGAAAGTCATGGTGCGGAGCCTCCCAGCACCTTTGAACCCATGGACCAGTCTTGATACTTCATCACCCATATAGCAGAGAGTGAGCTTCCTGGCATAACACACGCACACACACACACACACACACTGTGATTCAACTAACAAATAATGGTGCAGCCAATTTACATATGCACCAAGCATCGTACGAGTGTGAAACGCATTCCTTAAATATTATCAGTCTTAAAATGTAAAATTTGGAGTGATTATTACAGAAATTGAGTGTCATTCACCTAAAATATATACATGGTGCACACTAATTTATAGAGATCAACTAAAATTGAACATACTGTTATTCATTTACTCACTGTCATGTCATTCCAAACCAATGCCTTACTTTTTTCTGTGGAACACAGACGATCTTTGGAATGTTTCTGTAAAATATAATGAAAGTCAATGGCGTCCAAAATAACACTGGACCCGAAAGTCGTTTTTTTTGTGTGTGTGTGTGTTTTGCAGAAGAGAAAAAGTCGTATGGAATGAGGGTGAGTAAATGTTGACAATTTTAATTTTTGGTTGAAATATCCCTTAAAGATCAACCTTGAGCTTTGCTAGTATCCACATAGTACTTAAATAATCAAAGTGCACTTTGACCCTCATTGCTGGGTTCATGGCTTTCTTACCAACTTAATAATTCACAATCCAATTTGAAACACTGACTGTCTCACCGAGTCTAAACTTAAGCCCTGCATCTTTGTGCACTTAGTAATAACAGGGTCTCCTCGATCATATGTTTATGTCCTCAACACACTTCTGGCACATGGAACAAACAGGTATCAATTCAGTGATATGGCCGTCTTCGTCTACGTTGCTTCTCTAACCTGTGTTACCCACAATTCATTGCTGTCTATCCAAAGAACACTACGTGGTAAAAGCCTGGAAAATAGTTCCAGCAGCATTTCACTTTTACTTAACCATCCCACTACACTCTTAGAGCTCAGCAGGCCAGCTTGGAGTATCTGGACATCTGAGAAATCTCAGATTGTCCTTTGAAATTGTGAGTGTTGCCTTTGGTGCGGCTCAGAGTCGTTCAGACTCATCATTTTGGTTTTATTGTAACGTTTTGCATGTCCTGTCTTCTTAAAACACTGTTCAGTACAAGACAACTCATAGAAGTTTACTTCGGATCGGAATGTAATGCAGACTCTGGTAAATTCTGAACAGAAAGTAGCAGAGTGGGTGATATTTTCAGGATAGTCTTAAGTTCAGCGCTGTAGTAATAATGTTACCTGTGTGTTAAGCCATTCTAATATGCTGAAGTATAGGGCAATGTGTGTCAAGGACGGTTTAAGAGTTTTCTTTTGAGATATCCATATTCTGTTCTAGACAGATTTTTCTTGTCACCTTGGGAACTGATTCATATAAACCAAAAAAAAGTAAAACATAAACAGAGGTGTTGAGCTTTGTGCTTCGGTCACTGGGTGGAGGATAAAACGGATGGAAAATCCTAGAGATTGTGTTGAACTCGTATCTATTGAAACTTTGCTGAGCTGTTGCATTTAACCCGGCATTGCCAAAAAAAACAGGTGGCCAAACCTGTTGTTAACAGCCTTAATGAGATACAGTACCCTCCCCAGCTCTGATCTGCAGTGTTTGTGCATGACACACTTCTGTATGACAGAGGATTGCTTCTGAAAATGATAAACTGGACTATTGGAACGAGGCCTAACTTTGGTCCAAGGCCAAGTGAAGCGTGATGATGATGGACGCTTTATGAGCTTTTGATTTTAAAAGATTGAGTTTTCATTTTTAAGTTGGCAGCATATACCAGAGCACTTTTCTGTGTGGGTGTGTTTATTAGCTCTTGAACATAATTGATATTGTTGGTGTGAAGAGCAGCACAAATGAAATGTTTGACTGCTTCATGTAACAGACTTGTGACTGCTTCCCTCCTGATATATTGTATTCCAGTGTACAATAGTGGTATATATTGTATTATACTTTCATCTGTACAGATATTGAATATTCCCCCCTTACCCATCCTTCTGGATTGTTTCTCCTCTGTTTTTCAATAAAAGCTGTTTGCATGCTTGATTACTTTTTCGCCTAATAACAATAAAGTTATTTCCATATGTATGAAACGATGTGGCCGCTGTTTCTGAATCACTTTCTAATGCAGTTTTCTATTATCTCTAATGGGTCACTATAGAGTAGACCACATCAATATAAATATGTGCTATTACTTTACTATATGGGTTTTTATATGTTAACATTTAATTTATTGAAAACATGAAATATTGAACAATATACTCAATCTTGATTGATGTTAAACTACATAAACTACTGTTCAAAAATTTGAGGTCAGTATGATTTTTGAAAGAAGTCTCCTTTGATATATATATATATATATATATATATATATATATATATATACACACACACACATATATATATATATATATATATATATATATATATATATATATATACACATATACAGGGGCGTCGCTAGGCCCTTTTTAGGGGGGCTTCAGCCCCCCTAAACTTATGCCCAGCCCCCCTAAAAATTATGCCCAGCCCCCCTAAAAATTATTTGATTAATTAATTAGTGATCGCTTCAGTCCCCTTTAAAAACTCATTTGAGACGGTGGCAAGCTGCATCAAGTTCCGGCTCCTCCCCTTATCTGAGTCTGCATGGATTCAGCGCGTTTTTCAATCCACAGGGGCGCCGAGCAGAGCGAACATCAGAGAGTACAAGGTGTGTGTGTGCGTGTGCGCGTGTGTGTGCGTGTGGTGTGTGTGTTCTCGCATCCAATACCAGTACGTCTTCGCTGCGTTCACTTTCAGCCTTTATCACAGTGTGACAGATGTTTTTTCTTCCAACAAAAATGAAGCGATTAACACCCATGAAAACATACTTTAGAAAACGATCATGATTTATTTTAATTTACTTTTTGAAATTGAAAACATATTATTGTGTATTTCGGCATTACATTATGCAGCCATGCAAAATAAATTATTAACGACACACATCATTGTCTGAAAGTACTAAATGTCACAGAGAGAGAAACATCATGTGGAGTTATTTTGTTTTCTATTATTAAACATAATTTTGTATTAAGTAATAATTAATCATTAGTGTATCATGATACATATATTAGAGTAAGAGTAAAGGGATCTGTGATTTTTTTTTTTTTTTTAAGTAATTGATTTATAGAAGTGTCAAATTGATAATGATGTTATTTTTGATAAATATAAATAAATATAGAACAGATTAAACATATTGCCAATAGACAATTACATTAATACATGTTTTGTCTATATTCTTAATGAATATTAGCTGGTTAGTTAAATGATTTGAAATGAAATAAATGTTCAGGGGCTGACTTGATGTATAACCAACCGTATTGTTGATTATAAAGGCTAAAAAGCTAAAAATTAATAATAATAATAATAATAATAATAATAATAAAAATAAAAATAATTTATATTTCATTGTAGATGGATATACAACATTTTTTTTGTCGTGCGGGAGTAGGTCTGCAAATGAGCAACAGTCAGGTGAGAATAGAACAGACAGCCTCACACACACACACACACACAATACCACTGTGTTCCCAAGATTCATTGCAGTCATTGAACCCTTATGTTGTTTTAATTTTCTGCCAATTTCCACGTACATTTCATAAGAAAAAGCAGTGGTATCATCAAAGGATAAACATGAATGTCCTAATACTGAATCAGGAAGTCTTTATTGTAAAAAAAATAAAAATAAATAAAAAAATCTACATTCCCAATTCAAAATTTTCCAGTGACTGGTCACATCTAAAAAACTGTATTAGTTTTTTTTACAGTGTTATATATGGCTCAGTCAGTACTCCTACTCCCATATATGAAATACAGGGAATACAATGGAATAGTGGATTGCAATAAGGTTAGTAGTATACAACCCTACCCTAATAGTAAAATAATATTTTTAATCATACCCTTATTGCGGGCTGAGCCCCCCTAAAATCAAAATCTTAGAATCGCCCCTGCACATATATATATATATATATATATATATATATATATATATATATATATACACACACACATATATATATATATATATATATATATATGGTGATATTGTAATATTATATTACAATGTTAAATAACTTTTCTATTGTATTGCATTTTTAAATTTTAGATTTATCCATTAAGAAAAAGCTGAATTTTCAGCATCATTGGTCTAGTTGTCAGTGTCACATGAACCTTTAGAAAACATTTTTATATGATTTGGTGCTCAAGAAACATTTCTTATCAATGCTGAAAACAGTTGTGCCACTTAATGCAAAAAAGAGAAAAAATATCATTAATGAAAAGAAAATTTCATTTATTTGTAATCTTATGTAACATTATAAATGCCTTTAATGTCATTTTTGATCAATTTAATGAATCCTTGCTGAATATAATTACTTTAAAAAATTTAATAGTACTATGTTTCATATTTTTGGTTGTAAAACAACTGTAACTTTAATCTATTATGAATAAATGTTTACAATAGTACGTTTTTTCATTTTCATAAATTCTGAAGTTAAATGAAATTGTTCATTGTTAGTTCATAATACATAATGCATTCACAAATTAAACCTAATTGTAACGTATTACCAAATTAGAGTTGATATTTTCTCCTAGTTAAGCCTGATGAAGGGATGATCATTAAAGCCTGTGAATTACAAAATGACTTTTAATTTCATTACATTTTGCAGCAGTCAGAGCTATGTGCCAACGTCCTCAAAATACAAGCTAAAAAGTCCATAAAAATGAAAGAGCATCAAGGGTAAACCATCATTTAACAGTATTCATACCATCGAAAATGGCAAATAATAAATAATAATAATTTAGTTTAGTTTAGATACTTTGTGGTGTGGTAAGTTATGATCTGAGGTGTGGTTGAAATTACATTGTATCATTTTTATTCTATTTTTATTCTATTTTTTTATTCATTTTTATACTTTCAGGGTCGAATGAAAAAAAAAGGAAAAATGGAAAATATATACACAAAAACTTACATACACTACATAATACTTTAATACTTCCATTGTAAATGGTTTTCTGCAAGTGCGTTTTCTCTGTGTTTTGTTATAGATTAAAAATAATTTTATTTTTATACTTTTTTGGGTTGGTATTAACTTTGGCAACACTATCATTATAATATAAAATTACATATATATATATATATATATATATATATATATTACACAAACTTACACATAATCACAATTTCTCATTGTAGTCTTTCTGTATTATTAGTCAAAACATGTACATATTAAATACATTCATAGGTGAAGAAGAGTGTGAAATTTCGGATAAAAAAAAAATCACAATATTTACATTTATGCATTTAGCAGACGCTTTTATCCAAAGCAACTTGCAGGGCTTTACATTTTTTTTTTTTTTTTTACCAGTATTCACATATTTACACGGGGCAGTAATGGTAAAGATTCTTAACACCAGTTAACAGTTTCAGTGCTAGGAACTGGCAACGAAGTTACCGAGGCCCCAAACCCTAATCAGGACACCAAAGTCAGTTTTATCTCCAAATCTGAAGGAGTTGCATGCAGACTGAACTTTGGTGTCAGACTTGTCCTAGTTTCTGATGTTCTGTGACCCATTTAGAAGAGAAAACTGGAGCTCTAGGGTTAGATGGATCAGTCAGGATGAAATGCATGATTGATGGAGCCGATCGAACGTACAGCATGTCCCTCACTACGTCGACGAGAGAGCAGCCGCTGAAGCAACCGAGGTGAACCTGGCACTCCTGACAGAGACGCTCGCCGCAGCAGATTCAGAGAACGCCCTCTAGAGATACAAACACCAGTGATCACACAACACGACAAAAACAAATCAGAGTTACACAACATCATAAATACTCACCCAGAGCAGCCAATCCGATCTTTAGATGACGTTTGTGTAAAGCTCTGCGATGGCTGAGTTACATAGGGCCTCAATGACTCCTGCTTCTATATATATATATATATATATACACACATATATACATTAGTTTTAAGATAGGTCATTATATATTTAACTGTAGTGTGCCAGTAGGAAATATTAATTTTAGGTTTCCAGTTTTTATGTTCCAAGCATCTCGGAGAAGTTGCAAAAAGCAATATCTTGACATCTGAAATTGATACGTCCTAGTGACACTCTAAAGCAAATTATATAAATAATCGTCTTAAAATGAAGGTTGTAGAAACAAATGGAGTAGAAAGCCTTTCTAGAAGACAAGAAGCTGTTACAGCAGCAATGTGAGGACCAACTCCCTATTAACCCTTGTGGAAAAGAATTGTGCATAATTATATGTGCACTTAGTGTACTTCAAATCTTAAAAGTAAATAAAAAAATAAAAAAATTTAAATTATTGCAGATAGTACAATATTAATTAAATAAAAACCACTTTACTGTACTTAGCATATACTTTCATGACTTCTCATTATAATTAAGCATTATGTTAATAAAGTGTCCAATTTAATGTCAAATTAAAAGTACATATTAAATTACTGTGTTTTAATAATCTTTTGTTGTGCTTTAAAGTACACTTATTTTGATGTATTGTCTAACATTCTAAAGCACATGTATTATTTGTGTATTATATTTCAAGTTGATATACTTTTAAATTGACAAAATTTCAAGTTCATCATAACAAATATATTTAGGATCATAACATTCAGGTTACAATAGAAATTACTTTAAAATGTATTTTAGCTTGCATAAATACTTGTCAGAAAATTTGAAAGCACACTTTAACCATATTACAAAAAGACAACAGAAGTATTTGAAAAAATTACATAATTAAACAAGTCCTATCTGAGTCCAAAAATACACTCTTAAGATAAAATAGTTGCATTTAATATACATTTTAACTATTATACGTTTTCATTTAATTGCAAATAACATGCGGTTAATATTACAGTTTGCACCAAAGTATATTATATTGAAGTAGCTTTATTATTTCCAGAATGAATATTCTTTTTAAAAGTATGCTACAGTGTACTTTTTCCACAAGGGAACACACATGGTTTTGAAGTGAAAAATGCAGCATGTGCGCTATGTAGTTTATCATTTGTGCATCGTACGTGTTTGTGTGCATGAGTACCGTAGTGAAGCAGGCTGTGGGCAGGTATCCTTCCTTTCCGTTCTGAAGTCGGACATAACACCAGTCAGCATTCTCCTGATACAGCAGCAACACAACCTCACCGGCACGGACACTCAGCTCTTCATCACAGTCTGCGCTGTAGTCTGCTGCCACAACCATCTAATACACACACATAAACATTACTTGCCTTCACCATCAGCTCTGTAAGTATAAACTACTGTATTCCATGATCCTGCAGCTCCAATTGTTACCATTTCTCCTTGGTGCTTGAATATCACTCTCTTCTGACAAACTGAAAGAATCAATCATTTTGCTGTAATGATATTCGTGAGTTAAGCAGAAATGATAAAACTGAGCAAGAAAAGATGACTAACCTTGAGGCGACAGAACAGTGGTGAACACCTCGAACTCTTCATGGCTCTGTGTGTAGATTTGCTGCATGACGAAGTCAAACAAAACACAAACTGCAAGAAGAATCACTGCAAGTGCTAAATCTTCTCCCCTCTTTAAATACTCTCTTATACGCACACTCATTACAAGATCATGTTTAGGTGCTTTTCTAGGAAACGTCACTCTTAAATCTATTTAAATCTGTTTCACTTAATAGTTAATAGATTAAATGCTGCAGGACATAGCTATGACCAGCCAATCACACGCTTCCAGAAGCCAAAGCTCTGATCAGCCAATCACAAGCTTCTAAAAGTCAGCTCTCTGCTGCACTCACACCAATAACAAATGACACAACACTTCACATTCTATACCCAGTCCTTCAGCGAAACAGGTCCCTACATAGAAAACTTCATATACGTCAAAAAAGGCACAACAAAATGATAATATTTTCAGATTTCATACATTTTATTAGCCTGCAGTACAGTAAGAAATATTCTGGTTTCATAATGTTTCACACAATAATCGATATACTCCATTAAATTCAGTTTTTAATGCTTCTAGCTCCATTTCCAAGAAAATTACTTGTGTAGTGATAATTGATATGATCAATCATCAAGATATAGGGAAAGTATGAATATTTATTTAATTTTCAGAACTTAAAATCCTATAAAAGGTTCCTCACTTCAGATAAACATTTCAGGACAGCATGAACAAATTAATCTGAATGCATTAATCCATTTTAATTCATCACTGATTTAACATATAAAAACAACTCAGCAGAAAAAACTATGTTGCTAACTAGATTAAGTCTAAACCTGATTCTTAGATTAGACTCATTTAAATCCAACCTGTCTAAATCACACTGATTAACAAATCAGCCTTAATAGTTAGATTGAATGGAGAGCATGCATACTCTCTCTGTGTGTGCAGGGTGGTTTACATATATCACAATGATAATTATGCTTAAATATGCTGACATGCAGAATACAGTATCTGATTGTGAGTGTGTTACTGTCTCTGCTTTTCTGGCTCGGGACAGTGACATCACTGAAAGGATTAAAAGTAATTGAGGTCAGAGTGTTAAGATCAGTGTCTCTGCTTACATAATGAAATCAGCACAGCTAATCAAAGGCTGTGCTTCTGAGAACCACGTCAATATGTGAAAATGTTCTTCAGTCTGTTCAGTAGAGCTTCATGGATGCTGCAAACAGATCAGTCAGATCCTCTTCAGTGTGAGCTCGAGGAGACAGTTTAGTTACCCGCTCCTGTCAAACACACACAAACAAACAAACAAACAAACTCTATAACACACAATATAATGTGATATTGGTTAGTATAATGTTGTAAGCATTGAAGTGTTGCATTTTCAGCTGGGGTTATAAAACATATAGTACCCAGCTGTTGTTTATTTCTTTTAAACAGTGACTTTAGCTGGAGGAGTCCAGTCCTTTAAACTGCCATATTTCTCATTCTCAGGTGATTAAGCTGCTTGGGTGATTTTTGATGGAGCAGAATTTGAGCTTTCAGCAAAAAAATGATGACTTGACATTGTGATATGTTGACCTGAGGGATGGTGCCCTTCACCAAAGATGGAATGTCCTCTTTAGTGTAGCCGATTGCAAACAAGCCATCCTCCACTTCCAGGTCATACAGGATCGATCTGAGAGTGTCAGCCAACACACGGCCAGCATCATCTTTCTTGATGTTACTCACATCAGTACCTTATAAAACACACACACAAACATTAACCATGGCCAGTTAAATCATACAATGATTCAAATATAGAACTTTCTATAAAATCACAGCAACACAAACTAATTACATTTATTTAGCAGCTTCTCGGAACGAGACATTTTTATAAGCTACTTTCACATTACAGTGTTATTATTTGACACTGTTTTGAGTTTAGCTTTCTAGGCGTTTTACCTAGTATTTGTGCAGCCTCCAGGTGGCGCTCAGGACACATGTTTGCAGTGAAGGCAAAAACAGCAGGGGACGTAAGAACTACAGAGAGTCCATGAGGCTGAAAGAAAACGGCACTGTAAAACACTGGGAATCTGCCACGAAGAAAAAACGCAAAGAAACTACTCTGAGATCTGATCATTCAAAAGTCTGGGGTCATAATTTTTTTAAGTCTCAACAAGGCTGCATTTATTTGATCAAAAATACAGTAAAAACAGCAGTACTGGGAAATATCACTTCAAGTAAAAAAAAAACAAAGTTACAATTTTGAATCAATTATTTTAATATATTTTTAAATATAATAAATTCCTCTAATGTCACATGATCCGTCAGAAATCATTATAACATGCTGATTTGGTGCTAAAGAAAAAAAAAACTTATTGACCCCAAATTTTTGAACAGTAGTGTAATACAGTTTATATTTACCACTATAGGATGTTCTACATTGTAGCCTCTAGCCCTGTGAGTTTTGACATTCCCAGCAATGGGATATGACATTCCATGACTTGAACAGGGAAAAGGAAAAGTCAACAACACATTATCATATAAATTCCAAAAATATCTATATAGACCTATTGGAAGGACATCATTGTACATGTGATTTGAAATTAAATGCATGTTATCTTAAAAGTGGCATGAAGGTCAATGCCTGCATCACCAACTAGCCATTACTAACTTTCAACAAGAGCAGTGAGATCTCTACGCCTTTCTTTGAACTCTCACAGCAGTAAGTTCAGTCCACCTGTGCTGTCTGATGATGCATACGAATATGGAGATTTAGCGTACTACAGAGCAGCACTAGTGATTCCATTAGCAGTCTCTTAAGTGTGTTGCAATTTGATGCTGCCAAACTCATTACCAGAATCAACTCTTTTTTTTGGTGTTAATTTAATGTTAGTTCTATTTAATTACCATAAATGGACTCCTGCATTGCCAAAGCCGATTCCAGCAAACACACTGGCCAGGTGCATGCTGGAGCGAGCCTCCACATCTCCAGCATCACGCACCGCTCTACAACACACACGTTTTCATATCTTAACAATATTACATTTAAATATAAACATTTAAAAATACAGAATCAAATATTTCAATAAAGTACCCAATAGTTAATGAACCCCAAAACTCATGACTTAAATCTCATACTCATATTATAAATCCAAAAAACAGAAACATACCGCTTCAAGTATTTGGCAACGATCTTGAGAGCATGTCTTGCCCAAACATCACTGATTGGATTGCTGCCCTGGTAAGCTGGGCGATTGATGGGGTTGGATGGGCAGGGACTCCTTAGGTTATACGGCAAAGCAGTGAATGACTCTAATGCATGGCTAAAAAGAGAAGGATTTAAACCAAGCACAATGAATATCATTATCTAAACATAAATATCAAATATACACGCGTTAGTTACATAAAATTTGGGGTTAGTAAGTTTTTTGTTTTTAAAGACACTAATAATTTCAGTAAAAATGCATCAAATTGATCAAAAGTGACAGTAAAGACATTTACATTGTTACACAAGATAATGACCAAATAAATGCTGTTAACTTTCTATTCATCAAAGAATCCTAAAAAAAAATGAGTGTTATATTAGAATCAGTATATCAGAATGATTTCTGAAAGATCATCTGACACAAGAGTAGTGGCTGCTTATTTCACTATATATTAGCATTAATAAGTTTTTATTTTATTTCTTTTCATTCAAAAATATAAAAGCACCAAATGGGTAGATAATAAAGCAGGTTTATACAGAATCTTCAAACCACTACTTTTTGTAAGTTTACTTACATTTTCTCACAGTTAATAATGCTGTTACCTTGTTTAGTGATTGCCTTATTAATTAGAACATAGTTAATAAATACTGTGTGCATGTAAACACACCAGAGCACATCAAAGCCACTGTTAGCTGCCACTCTTGATGGCATGTGCAGAGTATGTAAGGGATCCACCATCCCCAAAGTGGGCTTTAGGGCTCGATTTGCAATACCTGAAAAGACAAACATATTAATTTGCTAAGCTTACACAACAAACTTACACACGACACCCTAACTATTTAACCATTATGTCATCTTAAAGAGGGGGGTGAAATGCCCATTTTCACTCAATATCCTGTTAATCTTGAGTACCTATAGAGTAGTACTGCATCCTTCATAACTCCAAAAAGTCTTTAGTTTTATTATACTCATAAGAGAAAGATAGTCTGTACCGATTTTTCCCGGAAAAACACGACCGGCTGGAGGCGTGACGTGTGGGCGGAGCTAAAGAATCACGAGCGCCAGTAGGCTTTTGCGTTGAGAGCATTTGGAAGCTGTGACACCGTGAGGACAAAACCAACCCAAACAAACCATGGCTAACAGTCAGATTCAGCGTATATTTATGATCTGGAATCAGATCCAGAGGCTGAAATTTAACAAGAGCAGCATCAGCAACGACGTCTCTATGTGGTATGTACTGAAACTGTATATATTTGCTTAGCGGTTTTGGAAAATGACTAAGTTCCACTTTGTCGTCTTTTTTTTATTTTTTTTTAAGCTGTACATGTGGAAAGTGCAGTTTGATGACAACATCGCATGTTGTTTACTTGATGTGCTTACGCACTGATAGCTAAGTTAACAACACAGAGATATTTGAAGCAGTTTTACTCACCGCCTGCGGTTCCAACACACGATCGTGACCCTTTTTCGTTGGGACTGCATTATCCTTAAGAAATAAACGATGTACAAATCCGGTGTCAAACTGGGCCTTGTTTGTAAAACAAGCATCTTCGAAATGCAGGGGAACAAACACAAACACTTGCACAACTCCGTTGATGCTCTGTAAAAATAAACTCCATCCACTGGTCCCTTAATGCTGTTTCTCTTAATCTGTGCAGGGTTGTCTTGCCCTGGCAACCAAAAACACACTTCTTTTGTGACATTTCGCGGCGCTCTCGCTCTGATCAGTGAAGTCTGTTGTGCTCTCAGTGCTGTGCTATACGGGAGCGCGTGCTCTTCCGGCAGACGTGCCCTCAGGACCCATATAAGGAAATTCCGCTCCATCTAACGTCACACAGAGCCATACTTGAAAAAAACTTTCCGAAACTTGTGACAAACCTTCAAACGTACAACTTAATTTTTGAAACTTTGTCCATGTTTAGCATGGGAATCCAACTCTTTAACAGTGTAAAAAACTCAGTATGCATGAAATAGCATTTCACCCCCCCTTTAAATCTAAAACTCAACACTCAACCTTTCTGAACTCTGTATATGGAGAACAATGATGAAATGTTAATGAGTAAAATGTTTCTGCAAACCAGTTTTGGCCTTCAGGTCCTCAAAGTCAAAGATA
The DNA here is from genome assembly GCF_003368295.1 of Carassius auratus. Lineage (NCBI taxonomy): Eukaryota > Metazoa > Chordata > Actinopteri > Cypriniformes > Cyprinidae > Carassius > Carassius auratus. The sequence continues at coordinate 20,529,123 of NC_039244.1, read as the reverse complement.
GCCACTCCTGTAGTTTCACTCCCCGTTCCAGCCGTAGTAGGAACTTTCACATACACAAACACACACAAAAACACATGTATAATTTATCAGCATTTCTGCAATAGTTTTTAAATGTTTGTTCTATGGTGAATGGTTGTTAGAGAAAGAGAGAGAGAGAGAGAGAGAGAGACACAACAAAGGGGAAAAAAAGAAAAAGTAATATTAAGTTTGACTTTGTACCAGCGATGAGTGGTTTCAGTGAGGCTGTGATGGGTTTTCCTTTCCAATTGGTGCATTGACAAAGTCTAGAAATTCTGCCTCTGGATGAGATGCATAGAGACTGGCTGCTTTACAGGTGTCAATCACAGAGCCCCCGCCCACAGCAACATACACATCAAAATGTCCTTGTTTGGCAAAATCAATCGCTGCTTTAAAGCTGAAAAGAGAAAGAGACGTTGCTTTCACATTGTTGTTTTTAATTTGAAACACTTACATGAACATCACATTTTCACCTTTTGTCTGTTGGTTCTACTCGCACATCCTCATAGATCTTATATTTGACTCCATGTTTCGTCAATGAGTCCAACACTACTCCAACCGGCGGCAGCTGAGACAAGGTCCTATCCGTCATCAGACACACATTACGTGCTCCCATGTTCTGCAAATCCTGATTATATCAGCCAAAACAGCAAACTTCACAAACAACGACTGAGAACTCCAAAGCTAAACTGAAATCAACTGAAGAGGGACTTTCTGAGAAATATGCAATATGTTGAGCAATAATAGAGTCTACTTAATCAGCTCAGTGCCTACAAATGGTGCACATACAAAAGAGGGTGAGTAAATAATGATACAATTTACCATGCCAATTTCTCTGGTAACTCCTGCTCCATATCTGATATTTGAACAAGCCATCTGAAACGGAACAACAAGAATGAAATGGATAACCACAATAATAATAATATTTCTAATTATTATAGTATAAAGATCTTTGATGTTATGATGTAACTCCTGGATATTCAGATTCATAATTATACATAGTTATAGTGACTGACATTGATAGAGAAAAGTGTTTCACTATAAATAACTGTATATCATGTAACAAGGTATAAAATAAAATATTTCATATTGTTTAAAAAAAATATTTCACATTGTTTTAAAAAATATTTCACAACGCATAACTATTAATATAAATGCATGTATGTTGTGCACTTACTTCAAATGCATAATCTGTTTTCCGTTCACACATATGAACCTCACCTGTAGAAACTACACACACAAAACACACTCACATATGGCAGCGTCCATTTATTCAGAGAAAAATCACTGAAATATTTTACCTCGGTTATAAGTGTGGGAATATGCTTGAGAATGAGCTGGGCATCTGCACCTATAAAAGATATTGCATTCAAAAAATAGCAGTTGTTTAAATGATTATTCTGTGGAAAACAAAAGGGAGATCTTGACAGGAGAAATCAGTCAACATTCTGAAAAAAAAGAAGCTATGAAATGAAACTGCCTATTATCTTATCTTCTGTTCCACATAAGAAAGAAATTCCTCCAGGTTTTTAACAACACGAGCGTGACTCGTGAGTTCATTATGTCAGAATTTATTTTCGTGGACTGTCCCTTTAAGGCTCTGTTTACAACTCTATTTATCTTAGGGCATTGACAAGAGTCAACATGCATAACCTATACACATAGAAATATAAACGTGCACTCACTAAAACTAACACTCTTTAATACCGTAACGGTGCAAACTTAAAAGATTTAAACTTACGCCGCGCTCGCGAGCTGACGCATCAAATGAGCGACTCTCTCACCGCCTGCCATGATTTCTGCTCGCGCCCGCTTGCGCGCGACTGCAGACACGTACAGTTCGCACTGTGTTCGTCTGCCACCTGCTGACAGGTATGCGCTCATGACTGAGGTGGAAACATGACTGTTTATATTTTAGGGCTCAAGCCCGAAGGGGCGAAGAGCCCTATTGTTCTTCTAGAGGATTATTAGGGCTTCAAGGCCCGAAGGGGCGAAGAGCCCTATTGTTCTTCTAAGGATTATTCTTGTTATTATTAGGGCTCAAGCCCGAAGGGGCGAAGAGCCCTATTGTTCTTCTAAGGATTATTCTTGTTATTATTATTTTTATTTTTTATTAAACCTTCCGGGGTGTTTTGGGGGCCTTAACATGCTCAAAAACTCTTGAAAATTGGCACACACATTGGAATCTGCGGCCATCAGGACGCCGCAGAGGCTGGGACCCGGGCGTGGCACAGGGGCTCTACAGCGCCCCCTGGAAGACAGTCAGAATTCTTGAACCATAGCTCACACACACTTGTATGTATTTATATCAAACTCGGTACACTTATAGATCTCATTGAGCCGAACAACTTTCACACTTTATGTCATAGGCTCCGCCCAACAGGAAGTCAGCTATTCAGGCTGTTTAAAAAAGCATGCTCTGGAATTTGAAATACTCCTCTGAGGTTTTCAACCCGTTCGCCACGAAACTCGGTGAACATGATCTCAAGACATTGAGGATGAAAAATTGCGAGGGGATTTTGATATCTCGAACGGTTTGCCCGTGGCGAGGCATGGAACTTATGGTGAGAAATGAGAAACAGGAAATGTCTAATAACATCCACATACATTTCCTGAATTTTGATCAAACTTCATGGGTTTGTTCGTTGTATGATACCGATTGTATATATGTGGCTATTAAGAGTCAACGTTATAGCGCCACCAACTGGCAGCAGGAAGTGTGTCATTTTTCCAAATGCTTTGAATTCAGCATCTTATTTTACTCGATTTACTTAAAACTCATCAGAATAATGACAAAACACGGCCGATGTAAATCTGTTTGTGGGATATTGATATCTGATATAGTGTTGCCATGGCAACGTGTCAAACTTGAATGTTCTGTTATGGTGAGTTTGAGGCAGACAACAAGCTCAGATTTACATGAAACTCAAAACACATATCAGTATTAGTGATAGCTAGACAATGGCAAAAGCTTTTAAAAGGGCGTGAAGGAGGCACTCTATAGCGCCACCTTTTGTCAAAAGTGGGGGGGGTTAGTTTTAGCTACAGACACCAAACTTGGTACATAAATTGTTCTTTTCAGACGGACAACTTTCTAATTCACAGTCATCAGCTACGATCAACAGGAAGTCGGCTATTTTGATTTGAATGTGTATTTTTGAGATTTTACAGTTGTGAATTAATGAATACTCCTCACAGGGGAAGTACACTATACACACCAAACGTTGTCTACATGAAGAAAAAACATCGAGGAACTTAAATTGCGAACAGATTTTGGTTAGCTTGAACGGTTTTGGTCGTGGTGATTTTTTGAAATGACAGTAAAAAGTGAAACATTAATCGTCTTGTATTTTAAATTGCAGCTTCCAAACCTTTAAAAAACATTTTTAATTTAGAAAACCAGTGATTCTGAGGAAATATGCATAGTTTCATGACTTTACAGCACTGTATGATTAAAAGAAAATTAAAAAACTGTCAGACATCTGATCTCACTCTGTCACTCTGTGTGCTGACTCTGTGTGTGTGTGTTGAGTGTGAGTGGGGGAGGGGTGTGAGCTGAGTGGCAGACAGACAGAGAGAGAGAGAGAGAGAGAGAGAGAGAGAGAGAGAGAGAGAGAGAGACTTAAACATCTCTTTAATCACCAGAAAAAAACTGTATTTTAAATAGTTATTTTTTTGTTGTTGTTGCTAATTGTGCTGTTATCATTACATCTTAAGAAATATCTTAGGCCTTATCCTTTTCTGACAGTTTCAGGGATTTAAAAAAATCTAAAAAACCTTATTTGTGCTGCAAATAATAATTTCAAACTCATTTGATACTGACCTCTGTCACCCTGTGACATGACATTTATTTGAATTTACATAATCTCAAGGATGTAAAAGTAAAACTGTTCAGCTCACAGATGAAGACTAAGCTTTAATGCAAGCAGAACTATTTCACAAATGCTTATAGGTTAATGAAATCATAACAAAACACTTTTAAATTATTTAAGGATTTGGTAACACTTTAAAAATAATGTCTCAATTGTTAACATTAGTAAATGCATTGGTAACACTTCATAATAGCTGCAATTCTTAGCTAAGCATTAGTAAATAGTCAGTTCATGCTTTATATAGCCTTCTCCCAAAATTAATATTTTAGTAAGCATTTTATAAATACAGCTATAATTAAATTGTTCATGGTTTATATGCACATTTATTTTGAGGAGATTAAAGGCTGTAATCTCCCTAAAAAAAATTTAAAATAAAAAATAAAATAAATAAATAAACAAACACAGAAACTCATAAATATTTATTTCAAGATGCAATAAAAGAAAACTGTACACTTGAATTTATATATATATATATATATATATATATATATATATATATATATATACACACACACAATTGCATAAGTTTTATATTTAAAAATGTTTAGCAAGTGTACAGCTAATAATAATAATAATGCATTTTATTTAGTTTTAGCTACAGACACCAAACTCGGTACTTAAATTGTTCTTATCAAGACGGACAACTTTCTAATTCACAGTCATAAGCTACGATCAACAGGAAGTCAGCTATTTTGATTTGAATGTGTATTTTTGAGATTTTACAGTTGTGAATTAATGCATACTCCTCACATGGGAAGTACACTATACACACCAAACTTTGACTACATGAAGAAACAACATCGAGGAACTTAAATTGCGAACGGATTTTGGTTAGCTTGAACGGTTTTGACGTGGTGATTTTTTGAAATGACAGTAAGGAAGGGAAACATTAATTGTATTGTATGTCTAAATTGCAGCTTCCAAACACTTCAAGTCATGTTTTCATACAGAGATCAAATCATTATGAGGAAATATGCATAGTTTCATGACTTTACAACACTGTATGGATAAAAGAAAAGAAAAAACTGTCAGACTTCTCAACTGACATGATCTCACTCTGGCCACTCCGTCTGTGTGAGGAAAGGGAGGGGGAGAGGGAGGGGGAGTGTGAGTGTGAGGGGTTGGTGACTGTGAATCTTTGGTGACTGACAGTGTGTGTGGATTGTAGGGAGGGGCTGTCTGGCAGAGAGAGAGAGAGAGAGAGAGAGAGAGAGACCTAATCATTCCTTTAATAATCAGGAAAAAAAATCTATATTTTAAATTGTTATTGTTTTTGTTGTTGCTAATGGTGGTGTTTTTTTCCTTTCATTACAGGTTAAGAAATCTCTTAGGCCTTATCCTTTTCTGACAGTTTTTGGGATTTAAAAACATCCTAAGAAGCCTTATTTGTGCTGCAAATTATAATTTCAAACTCATTTGATACTGACCTATGACAACCTGTGACATGACATGACATTTATTAATCTCATGGATGTAACAGTAAAACTCTTCAACTGACAGATTAAGCTGCAATGCAAGCAAAACTATTTCACAAATGCTTATAGGTCATTAAAATCATTACGAAACACTAATAAATTATTAAAGGGTTTGGTAACACTGTATAATAATGTCTAATTTGTTAACATTAGTAAATGCATTGGTAACACTTTATAATAACTGCACTCATTAGCTAAGCATTAGTAAATAGTTCATGATTATAAAGCCTTTTCCCTTAATAATAGTCATTATTAAGCAGGAATACATCTCTAATTACATTGTTCTTGGTTTAAAAAGCACATATATTACAAAGGAGATTAAAGTTTCAGTTGTCTTATAAAATAAATCAATAAACACAACCCAGTTTGATTCAGAATTCAGAAATATTTATTTCAAGATGCAATAAAAGGAAACTGTACACTTGAAAAGGTTTTGAGCGATTCTTGAAGGACTAGCATCACCTTCACTTGTACGATGGTTTGAGGAATATATCTTCCAGATAGTACCGCCGCTCCCTATATGCAGAGTATGCAGTCTTCGTAGAGCACCAACTCCCAGAGGGGGCACCAGTTGCTCAAAAAAAACAAAACAAATATGCGCCATTCTCCCATCCGCGTTCGCGACCACTCAATAGCATTTGAGAAGAAAGACTTGTAGTCACAAAACAATTGTAATGTGTTCATATAGGTGTTCAGCTACAATGCACACCTTATACATTTTTTATACATTTTAAAATAAAGTGTTACTAAAGTTATATATATTGTTCTGTGTATGTGATTTCAAAGTCTAGATTGGTCGGATTAACCCTTTAACCTGCCACATCCCTTAAAACTTGATTGTCAGAGGGTTACTGTAAATGCTTATGCCCGCTGGGCACAGTTTTCCCGATGCCACCAGGGTGGCGTTGCACTGATGGCTTGAGCCCGACATCGCTGCTTGCAGCTATATTTATTTTTATTTTTTATTAACCTCCGGGGTGTTTTGGGGCTTAACATGCTCAAAAACTCTTGAAAAATTGGCACACACATTGGAATCTGCGGCCATCAGGACGCCGCAGAGGCTGGGACCCGGGCGTGGCACAGGGGCTCTACAGCGCCCCCTGGAAGACAGTCAGAATTCTTGAACCATAGCTCACACACACTTGCATGTATTTATATCAAACTCGGTACACTTATAGATCTCATTGAGCCAAACAACTTTCACACTTTATGTCATAGGCTCCGCCCAACAGGAAGTCAGCTATTCAGGGCTGTTTAAAAAAGCATGCTCTGGAATTTGAATACTCCTCTGAGGTTTTCAACCCGTTCGCCACGAACTCGGTGAACATGATCTCAAGACATTGAGGATGAAAAATTGCGAGGGGATTTTGATATCTCGAACGGTTTGCCCGTGGCGAGGCATGGAACTTATGGCGAGAAATGAGAACAGGAAATGTCTAATAACATCCACATACATTTCCTGAATTTGATCAAACTTCATGGGTTTGTTCGTTGTATGATACCGATTGTATATATTGTGGCTATTAAGAGTCAACGTTATAGCGCCACCAACTGGCAGCAGGAAGTGTGTCATTTTCCAAATGCTTTGAATTCAGCATCTTATTTTTACTCGATTTACTTAAAACTTCATCAGAATAATGACAAAACACGGCCGATGTAAATCTGTTGTGGGGATATTGATATCTGATATAGTGTTGCCATGGCAACGTGTCAAACTTGAATGTTCTGTATGGTGAGTTTGAGGCAGACAACAAGCTCAGATTTACATGAAAACTCAAAACACATATCAGTATTAGTGATAGCTAGACAATGGCAAAAGCTTTTTAAAAGGGCGTGAAGGAGGCACTCTATAGCGCCACCTTTTGTCAAAAGTGGGGGGGTTAAGTTTTAGCTACAGACACCAAACTTGGTACATAAATTGTTCTTTTCAAGACGGACAACTTTCTAATTCACAGTCATCAGCTACGATCAACAGGAAGTCGGCTATTTTGATTTGAATGTGTATTTTTGAGATTTTACAGTTGTGAATTAATGAATACTCCTCACAGGGGAAGTACACTATACACACCAAACGTTGTCTACATGAAGAAAAAACATCGAGGAACTTAAATTGCGAACAGATTCTTGGTTTAGCTTGAACGGTTTTGTCGTGGTGATTTTTGAAATGACAGTAAAAAGTGAAACATTAATCGTCTTGTATTTTTAAATTGCAGCTTCCAAACCTTTAAAAAACATTTTTAATTTAAGAAAACCAGTGATTCTGAGGAAATATGCATAGTTTCATGACTTTACAGCACTGTATGATTAAAAGAAAATTAAAAAACTGTCAGACATCTGATCTCACTCTGTCACTCTGTGTGCTGACTCTGTGTGTGTGTGTGAGTGTGAGTGGGGGAGGGGTGTGAGCTGAGTGGCAGACAGACAGAGAGAGAGAGAGAGAGAGAGAGAGAAGAGAGAGAGAGAGAGAGAGACTTAAACATCTCTTTAATCACCAGAAAAAAAACTGTATTTTAAATAGTTATTTTTTTGTTGTTGTTGCTAAATTGTGCTGTTATCATTACATCTTAAGAAATATCTTAGGCCTTATCCTTTTCTGACAGTTTCAGTGATTAAAAAAAATCCTAAAAAACCCTTATTTGTGCTGCAAATAATAATTTCAAACTCATTTGATACTGACCTCTGTCACCCTGTGACATGACATTTATTTGAATTTACATAATCTCAAGGATGTAACAGTAAAACTGTTCAGCTCACAGATGAAGACTAAGCTTTAATGCAAGCAGAACTATTTCACAAATGCTTATAGGTTAATGAAATCATAACAAAACACTTTTAAATTATTTAAGGATTTGGTAACACTTTAAAATAATGTCTCAATTGTTAACATTAGTAAATGCAATTGGTAACACTTCATAATAGCTGCAATTCTTAGCTAAGCATTAGTAAATAGTCAGTTCATGCTTTATATAGCCTTCTCCCAAAATTTATATTTTAGTAAGCATTTTATAAATACAGCTATAATTAAATTGTTCATGGTTTATATGCACATTTATTTTGAGGAGATTAAAGGCTGTATCTCCCTAAAAAAAATGTAAAATAAAAAATAAAATAAATAAAATAAACAACAAGCAATCATAAATATTTATTTCAAGATGCAATAAAAAAAACTGTACACTTGAATTTATATATATATATATATATATATATATATATATATATATATATATATTATATATATATATATATATACATCACACACACAATTGCATAAGTTTATATTTAAAAATGTTTAGCAAGTGTACAGCTAATAATAATAATAATGCATTTTCATTTAGTTTTAGCTACAGACAACCACCAACTCGGTACTTAAATTGTTCTTATCAAGAACGGACAACTTTCTAATTCACAGTCTAAGCTACGATCAACAGGAAGTCAGCTATTTTGATTTGAATGTGTATTTTGAGATTTTACAGTTGTGAATTAATGCATACTCCTCACATGGGAAGTACACTATACACACCAAACTTTGACTACATGAAGAAACAACATCGAGGAACTTAAATTGCGAACGGATTTTGGTTAGCTTGAACGGTTTTTGACGTGGGTGATTTTTGAAAATGACAGTAAGAAGGGAAACATTAATTGTATTGTATGTCTAAATTGCAGCTTCCAAACACTTCAAGGCATGTTTTTCATACAGAGATCAAAATCATTATGAGGAAATATGCACCCCTGTTTTCATGACTTTACAACACTGTATGGATAAAAGAAAGAAAAAACTGTCAGACTTCTCAACTGACATGATCTCACTTCTGGCACTCCGTCTGTGTGAGGAAAGGGAGGGGGAGAGGGAGGGGGAGTGTGAGTGTGAGGGGGTTGGTGACTGTGAATCTTTGGTGACTCGACAGTGGTGTGTGGAATGTAGGGAGGGGCCTGTCTGGCAGGAGAGAAGAGAGAGTAGAGCGAGAGAGAGAGAGAGAGACCTAATCATCTTTAATAATCAGGAAAAAAATCCTATATTTGTAAATTGTTATTGTTTTTTGTTGGTTGCTAATGGCTGGTGTTTTTTTTTCCTGTCATTACAGGTTAAGAAATCTCTTAGGCCTTAATCTTTTCTGACAGTTTTTGGCGATTTAAAACATCCTAAGGAAGCACTTATTTGTGCTGGCAAATTATAATTTCAAACTCCATTTGATACTGAACCCTATAGACAACCTGTGACGATGACATGACATTTATTAATCTCATGGATGTAACAGTAAAACTCTTCAACTGACAGATTAAGCTGCAATGCAAGCAAAACTATTTCACAAATGCTTATAGGTCATTAAAATCATTACAAAACACTAATAAATTATTAAAGGGTTTGGTAACACTGTATAATAATGTCTAATTTGTTAACATTAGTAAATGCATTGGTAACACTTTATAATAACTGCACTCATTAGCTAAGCATTAGTAAATAGTTCATGATTATAAAGCCTTTTCCCTTAATAATAGTCATTATTAAGCAGGAATACATCTCTAATTACATTGTTCTTGGTTTAAAAGCACATATATTACAAAGGAGATTAAAGTTTCAGTTGTCTTATAAAATAAATCAATAACACAACCCAGTTTGATTCAGAATTCAGAAATATTTATTTCAAGATGCAATAAAAGGAAACTGTACACTTGAAAAGGTTTTGAGCGATTCTTGAAGGACTAGCATCACCTTCACTTGTACGATGGTTTGAGGAATATATCTTCCAGATAGTACCGCCGCTCCCTATATGCAGAGTATGCAGTCTTCGTAGAGCACCAACTCCCAGAGGGGGCACCAGTTGCTCAAAAAAAACAAAACAAATATGCGCCATTCTCCCATCCGCGTTCGCGACCACTCAATAGCATTTGAGAAGAAAGACTTGTAGTCACAAAACAATTGTAATGTGTTCATATAGGTGTCAGCTACAATGCACACCTTATACATTTTTTATACATTTTAAAATAAAGTGTTACTAAAGTTATATATATTGTTCTGTGTATGTGATTTCAAAGTCTAGATTGGTCGGATTAACCCTTTAACTGCCACATCCCTTAAAACTTGATTGTCAGAGGGTTACTGTAAATGCTTATGCCCGCTGGGCACAGTTTTCCCGATGCCACCAGGGTGGCGTTGCACTGATGGCTTGAGCCCGACATCGCTGCTTGCAGCTATATTTAG